>NW_012133474.1:28892-67342 GCF_000313525.1 Fibroporia radiculosa | reverse complement strand
GGCTGTAATGTGCTAGCGCGGGGGGGAGGGCGCCTGTGCTGCCACTGCCACTAACAACTTGGACTTGTGCCTTGGCGCGCCTTCAGCATGGGCTCGTGAGCCGTCTCCATATGTCGCGTGGGGTCGTGCGCTTGCTTGCTTCACCGTTCATCCGACAAGCATGAGCTCGTGAGCCGTCCCCATATGTCGCGTGGAGTCGTGCGCTTGCTTGCCTCACGATTCATCCGACACGTTCGGACACAGCGTGTAAGGTGTGCCTCATGTCAGACCCCTGGTGGACGACTACTGTATTGATGTACGCCGTTGTGACGCGGGAGAAATACGGCCTTCATACGCTCCCACACTTTGGTCTCGACTGGTGCTGTCTGAATGGTGCGACGGGTCTTTCACATGTGCGCGAGGGAACACTGCCATTCTTTCCAAGGGACACAGTGTCTCGGACGTTGATAACGTCGTTCAATAGAAACGCCCAGCTACGCTATCACATCTTGTCGAATGTCCAGGTCGAGCAGCGCGAGGATGCGGTCGCACTGGAAACCTGTGCTCAT
The DNA here is from genome assembly GCF_000313525.1 of Fibroporia radiculosa. Taxonomy (NCBI): domain Eukaryota; kingdom Fungi; phylum Basidiomycota; class Agaricomycetes; order Polyporales; family Fibroporiaceae; genus Fibroporia; species Fibroporia radiculosa. Next base: position 66,794 of record NW_012133474.1, on the reverse strand, counting down.
TTTTGGACGGTCCGCTATCGGCACGACTACTGATTTCTTCCTGATCGCAGGTCAAGATGCCTCCAGGTGTAACGAGGAAAACCGCCATGGCTCTTTCGCACGTTTTCTTTTTCTTTTTCCTCTCATCATCACGTATCGTTTGAAGCATTTTCTGACTCTAACGGCGCCGGATCGAAGTGTGGACGCGAACTGAAGGACGAGACGCGTGCCTATGACGTACGAAAATAGGAACGGGTCATGACTATCGACGTAGAAGCCGAGAAATTGCTCGCTCCAGGGGTGTTACTTAAGTAGAAGAACGAGAAAATGAAATGAAGACTTTGCCTGATTTTTCCAAGTCGAATCTCTGATCTCAGCGGCTGCGAAATCCATGCGTGCCCTATGCCGAAAAATTATCCACAAGTAGTGCGACAGACGTCCAGGAAGTTTTGTAATTCGTCACACTTTCGGGCGGACTGCTATGATGTGCTACAACCTGCCACCAGGGAAATGCTGCCGTTGTGCAAGTCCCCCAAACTGAATCCCAAGGAACACTGTCTGGGAAGGCTTTGGTGAAAGAGGCTGGTATTGGCACATGTTTTATTTGCCATGTAGCAGGTGAAACAGAATACTGTGGCTCTTCGCAGCTCAGCCGAGCCAACTGCTCAGAGCTATGCATTCACCTAGTACAGAAAATCTGAAATCTCCCCCAAGCACAAATGTCCCACCTAGTCAGAAATGCTTGTGAGATTGACGAGCAGATGAACCACCCGAGATAAAGAAACTATATATTTGCAGCGCGGGCAGCGAGCGAGAACAGCAGGCGAGTTGCCATACGTGGGTAGATCGGGGATACGGGCGGAAGTCGCCGACATCCACGTGGACGACGCGCTGCAAGCGCGCTGCGCCGCCACAGGAGCGCCTCGACTCTTGCGTGTCTCGACACACTTGCTCCTGCACTATCCGCTGCTTGCGCGTTTCGACAGCCAAAGACGACGCACGGCATGCCGCCAAAGGTAGCAGCACCCCGCATCGCCGAAACCCGCTCACGCCCCGTTTGTGCAGAGAAAACGCGCCGAGGAGAGCGCGTCAGAGACCTCTGCTCGCGTTACTCGTTCGTCTGCGCGCACGAAGGGCAAAGGTGTGTCAAGGCGATGCACTGGGACTCGCTGCGCTCGGTGACATGGAACGTCAGGGTCTGCCGAATCAGCAGAAGTTGCAGAGGTGTGTAGGACAGCTGGGTCCTTTGTCTAACCTTGTGCTCACTGCTCTCGCTCCAGGAGGCACCCCCACCAAAGAAGACGAGGAAGGCCCCTACGAAGACCACCGCTGCGAGAGGTAAAGGCAAGAGCAGAGCACAGCGCGCGTACGTTCAGTCCGACTTGAGCGGCGCAGAATTTGCTGAGACCCTAACCCATGATGCAGTGGTTCCGAGGTAGGATAGAATTTGATTTGGAGATAGAGTTGAGGGTGCCAAGGCTGACTAATATTATGTAAGACGCGGATGGACGAGAGCGGAATGTGAGTACTGCATTGCGGCCTCCTGTTGACGTGTCCCGTGGGTGGTGCGAATGCAGGGCGCGGGGACCGGATCCGGATCTGGTCTTGGACGGAACCACCGAGGACGCTGCTCGGGCGCACCACCACTGCAGGACCGACACCGACACCCGCGCCCAAGGAGTCGTACGCAGTGCCATCTGGCTGGCGAGGGCGTACGGGATCACGTGTGTTGCTGTCGAGTGTAGTATGCCGGGGAAGGGCTGGAGGCTCTGGTGCTGTATTCCTGATGCGAGTTCCCACAGCGACACCACGCACGAAGATGTGTCGTCCGCGGCGACGTCGCAGACGAGGTCCACGAAGGTGGCCGCGCGGCCTGGAAGTGCCAAGACGAGCGCGGAGCCGTACAGCGCTGCTCGCGCGGCGTCGGTGTTCAGCGCGTATGCCGACCCAGACGACGAGGCGGTGATTGACCCTGCGGGGTTCGAGAGGCTGTGCGGGGACATGGATGTCTCGCTGGAGGGTGCGCTACCACTCGTGCTGGCATGGCAAGTGGGCGCAGGGGAGATGGCGAAGATCAGCAGGAGCGAGTGGGAGCGGTGCACGGCGGAACTTCAGTGCGTGTTCTAGCCTGGTCGTAGAAGGTTTCCTCCCTGTCTGACTGTGTGGAATGGCCGTTGTGGACGACAGGATCTCCGACTTGCATACGCTGTCCGTTGCGCTGCGCGACCTCGAGGACATGGTGCTGCTGGATAAGCCTCCATTTAAACCGCGGCACAGCGCACAGCCAGCGAAAAAGACGTCGAATCCGCCGTCGCAAGACAGCTACGACCGTACGCGGTACTATCGGTATGCCGCGGATACGCAGAAGGCGTTCAACGATTTGTACACGTTCTGCTTTAGCCTTGCGAAGCCTCCGTGAGTCGAATGTGTGTGGGTGCGTGCGTCTCATGGTGACCTCTTGTCTGCAGTCAAACGCGGAACATCGATATGGAGGTGCGTCATCGAGGTGGTGCGATAGCCCGGGTCAGGTCTGACGTGCAAAGTAGACAGCAGCCGCTTTCTGGACCGTCCTCCTAGTCCCGCGGTATGATATCATGTCGGATCTGCTGGAATTCATCAACGTACGGTTTCTGTCTATGTGCACTCGAATGCTATTGACGCGGTGATGTGGCTGCAGGAGAAAAGCACGTACAAGGGCGTAAACAAGGACCTTTGGATAATGGTGAGCGCCGTTCACACTACGTCGTTTGGAAGCGTTGCGTGTCGCTATTTGATTCCGCCATTGTACCCCTTTCGCGCGTGCGGTTTGACGTTGTATGTTCTCAACTTGTACTGCTGCCCAGACACTGGAATTCTGCCGATCCGTCAAGCCGGACCTGTCAGACTATGAGTCAGAAGGCGTACGTATTCCGGCGGATCAGTGAGCTGCTCTGGGGCTGACTGTGCACTTGCTTGTCAGGCCTGGCCGACGCTGTTGGATGATTTTGTTGCGTGGAAAATTAGCAGGACGGCTGCGGGCGAGGCGGGGCAGGAGGGCGACGCTGACGGCTCATGAGATCGCTGGTGGAGGGACGATTGTGTCATGGACATGCTTAGACTAACATCTGCTGCGATCGCTGTAATGTTTTATTCGCATTCCTTTCTGTGCCTGCCAATGGTCGTGTCAAATATTTATTATATGGGATACGGCGTTGTCTGTGTAGTCCGATCTGGCGATCGATCTGAGATCGAGGTGCCTGTGAGGCTGCGTCGAGGAGGGTCGGAACACGTTTGGCCAGTGGCTCGGCGTCGCGAGATATCTAGCTTGCTAATTTAAGCCTTTACCACCTGTTTTTATTTTCTTCCTGTGATTATTGTCCGTGGCCAGGGGGAGGGGGAAGAGGAGACAAGGTGCAAAGTAAATCGCTTGGCCACTGGCAGAGCCATCGCAGCTTGTGAGGGGGGAAGCTGAATATCATCCATGACAGGACCGGGAGAAGAGGCCATCGGGCGTCCGGGAACTGAACTGGTTTCGCGGGTCCTCGGTGCTCCCGTAGGGCAAGGAGTGAGGTTCCCTTATGAAATCGTGTCCTTGCAGCCCTTTCGCGTCCGTCCCCGCCGCACCGCACCGTCTCTCCCGTGCGTCGTCAAACTCGTTCAAATCGCAGCCCTCAACGTCCGGTTCGCTCTCCATCTCCACCATGTCCAGCCCGTGGTCGCTCGTCCTTTCCGCCGTCATGCTTGCGTCCGCGCTCGCTGTGGCCCTCCTGCGGAACAGCAAGACGCGGGCTTTGCCTCCCGGCCCGCCGGGACACTGGCTGTACGGAAATGCACCCCCGACGTCGTTGTACGTGGCCGCGTAGCGCTGCAGGACACGGAGCTCACAATCCTCGTCAGCGCGGCCCTGACGTATGCGAAACTCGCAGACACTTACGGCCCCGTAGTCTCGCTGCGGTATGGCCTGAGCCGGGTCGTGTGCGTCGTCGGACGGTATCAGGTGGGGCTGTGGCCGTTTATTCTACCTTGACTGTGTGCACCAACGATGTGTCGTCGTTCTCCCAGGCGGCGGTGGATATCATGTCCAAGCACTCCGCCGAGACCGCAGACCGCCCTCGCGTCGTGGCCGGCAACGAAATCCTCTCCAAGGGATTGCGTGTCTTGATGACTCGCGCGGGGGACCGTCTCAAGAGGAACAGGAGGTACGTCCCTCGCGCTGATCGCCAAAGCGCGTGTACTTAACAGACGGCCGCGACAGGGCGCTGCACGCCTTCCTCCAGCCCAGCATCGCAGCGACGTACAAGCCGTTCCAGTACAAGAACGCCAAGTACTACATCCTAGACTGCTTTCACGCCCCCGAAGAACACATCAACCACGCCAAAAAGTGGTGCACCGCCGTCCCCCCATCAGTCGTGTGGCGCTTGCTCATCTGTTCCTTCAGATACGCCGCGAGCATCGTCATGTCCATCGCGTTCGGCAAGACGACCCCGACGTCGTACTCCGACCCCGAGGTCGTCGCGGTGAACACCTGCCTCGCGCGCTTCGGCGCCGCTCTCCGCCCCGGTGCGCACCTCGTCGACACCTACCCGTTCCTGCAGTACGTCCCCGGCTACGGCGCGCAGCTCCGCCGACACCAGCAGGAGGAGTACGCGCTGTACCACGGCCAGATCGAGGGCGTCCGCCAAAAAATGGTGCGCAGAGGTCCTGCATTCCGCCCTGTGAGGGGGCGTGCGAGACGCTGCGCTGACCCGCCCGACCGCACAGGCGAAGGGAGACGCCGCCCCGTCGTTCACGGCGTACATGATCGAGAACAAGGAGAAGCTGGGGCTCTCGGAGGACGAGCTCGTGTATCTCGCCGGCTCGATCTTCGGCGCCGGCTCTGACACGGTGAGCGGAACCCGCTGCTGCCTGCACCCGCCCGATTTGTGTGACTGAATGGTGCGCGGCGTCGGCAGACCGCCGCGGCGATGAGCTTTGTGATGATGGCGGCCGCGTGCCACCCCGAGGCGCAGGCCAGAGTGCAGGCCCAGCTGGACAAGGTCGTCGGCCGCGACAGAGGTAGCGCACGATTCTCTGCTTGTGTTCAACGGGCGCGGTACTGAAGGGCTGTGCAGCACCGACATTTGACGATGAGGAAATGCTGACCGAGGTCACCGCGTTTGTGCTCGAGTCGTACAGGTGGCGCCCTGTCAGCATTGGAGGTGCGTCTCGCCTCCGCTCGCGACGGCTTGCTCATGTGCCGACGCCGTCTGCCTTGTAGGGTTCGCGCACAGAGTGACGGAAGACATTGTATGGGTGCGTACAGTGCGGTGCCGCGCAACTGCCGTGGAATCTTAAACATACACCATGTAACAGAACGGCTACGTGATCCCCGTCGGCACGGAAATCATCGGAAACCACTGGTAAATCTCCCGCCACGCGTAGAGCTCATGTGCGCAGCAGGCGACTGAAACTGTTTCAGGGCCATTTCTCGTGACCCCGATACGTACCCAGAGCCCGAAAAGTTCAAGCCCGAGCGCTGGATTGACGAGCAGGGGAAACTCAGGAAGGATCTCAAGTTCTTCAACTTTGGCTTCGGGCGCAGGGTCTGCGTTGGGCAGTACGTCGCGGACAAGTACGTGCCACTCTCGGTCGCCAGACGCTTTCGGCGTGTTTCGCTGAAACCTCTTGCGCGCGCAGCTCGCTGTACATCAATACTGCCCTGCTGTTGTGGGCATTCCATGTGGCCCCAGTGCCCGACAAGCCGATCAACACGATGGCGTTCACCGACACGGCGAACACGCACCCGCTCCCGTTCGTGACGTCGATGACACCGAGGATTGCGGACTTGGAGCGCATCCTGGGCGCGGACGACTAGGGAATGCGGACGGCAGCGGCAAGGTTTGTTTCACTCTGTGCATAGGCCTCGGTTTTCTCCTCGTGAGTTTGAGCAGCCTGATGATCAATCGTGTGTTTTTTACTGTAGTTGCGTTGCTGTTTGATGTCGTCGCTAGAGTCTTTATACTGGATGGTGGTACTGCGTCGGCCGCCGCAGAGTGCTTCCTGCGTGTCGGCGTACAAGCCAAGCTAAGATGTGGTTATCGGGAGTGGGAGGTAGTTTTATTTCCTCGTGTGCGTATTAAATTCGTGAAGTAGGCCTTCTGCAGCACCGATGTTCGATGACGCAAAGATATATCACAGCATTTATATTGGACTATTAATCAAACAGGAGGCGGGGAGTCTCCTCGGGAAATTCAACATAGCCTCGGTCCATTCACACGCGTGCGGCCATTCTTACAGAAATGCTGAGTGGTAAATGGTGACGTTGACTCCGCAGAAAATTGACATGAACTTGAAGCCTATGATCCATTGAGGAACTGCGCACGACCTGGCCGGTGCAATCATACGAGACCCTGAACAGTCTACAGGCTTGAGATCAGACTCGACCACGGCAAAGTGATAGGACTGGTGATTCTTCAACATTAATGTAGGTTCGGACACAGGTCCTTATGGATATTGCGAACTCGCGCGATTGTGTTTATACTGCCCATGCTGGTTGACGATCAAGTCATAAGCCTGTAGCTTGTGTGATGATTGAATGAGATGTAAGCCTTGGTAGTCACGGTATAAATCGACGCCACGGCAGATGTTCCCACGCATCTCCTCTCCCCAGTTCCGCCATGTCCAGCAGAGCAGGTGGCCTCTACGGAGGCATCCAGTTCTCCTCTGGCAAAGCCTTTGCGTCCCCTGCCGCTCCTCCAGATCTCCCCCACAATGTCCCCAAACCTCCTCCTCTACCAGAGCCCATCGTGTCTGCAGCATTGCCCGACTCCCAGCCGACGCCGACGCCCGCGCAGAACGCGACCGCAAGCACTGCCGATGCAGCTGCCTCAGTGAAGGCTACAGCCGGTATCTCTTCCTCTCCTGCAGCCTTGCCGATGTAGAGCTCGTTATTCACGATATCATCGTTCATGCTCTCCTTGATTCCCCCGCAAATCCGGTGACGACGCCGTTGCCCCGTGCTCGCCAGGGTGGTCCGCCAGCCTCGCCTTCGCACCCGTCCGCCGCAACCCAGCACAAAAGGTCAAGGCGCCCGCCGCCCGCCTGCCGGTCGGTGCAGCGGTCACCACTGCCGCTGCCGCACTGTCGTCGGCGGCGACCATCTCGAGCACCGCGGTCGTATTCGCGCCGCCGGCACTGGTAGATCCTGCCAAGCAGGACGAGCCAAAGCCGCAGGCGCAAGGCCAGGGGTGGGGCAAGAAGGTCAAGCCGCCGTCTATGGTCCTCGACGAGGATATCAACGGGTTCAAGGCCCAGCGAGGGGAACGTCGCGGCGGTGGAGGAAAAAAGAAGGGAAAAAAAGTGCGTCGTCCTCATTGCTGGTCCGGTTACCTCATGACATCATTCTTGCAGAACAAGAACGCACCTGTCATAGCGGTTTGGGACCCTACGGAATCGTATGATCCCTTGCGCCCCAATGATTACAACGAGTACAAGATTTTCAAGCGCAAGGAGAAAGAAGAGCGGAGAGAGCGGGAGATCGCTGAAAAACGTCGTGCAGAAGAACGCAAGAGGACTCGTCGCAGCAGCAGTTACTCGGATGCTTATACCAGTCCTTCAGAGGACGAGCGTCCGCGCAAGACCGGTATGTTTTACTTTATCTGCTGTCACACAGCTTGACTCGGGTTTGCTCAGGCCGATACGACAATTATGATGAGGAAGACTATGACCGCCCGAGAGGGCTGGGAAGTACAGCTGTTGCTGATCCGCCGCCCGCAGCGGTGGACACGACTCTCACCGGCGACGAGGCATATCAACGCCGACTTGCAATGTCCAAGGCCTTCCGACCAGCGGCGTCCCCTGTACCTGCCCCCGTTCCCAATATCACGCCAGAGCCACCTGCATTCACGGCGCCTACCCCGCCCGAACGACCGCCTCCAGAGGACGACGCCATCCCTGGGCTTTCGGATGAGGCTTCTTATGTTAAAAATGAGGAGGAGGAGGATACTATTCCAGGTCTGAATGCATCTCGACCTCCACGCTCTCCGTCGCCTCCTGTGTTCGAATCGCCGGCGTTAGCGTACAACCCTTTCGCCCCGCCCACGTCTGTCCCTCCTCCACCTGGACCACCGTTGCCTGCGGGCCTGTCGGAGGAGAAAGTTCGCAGCAGTCGCGAAGCCGCAGCGGCAATTGCAGCAAGGCTGAAGGCACTGGCTCCGCCCGCTGGATCCGCGGAGGCGTCCGGGTCTGCGACGCCACCGGCCGCACCGAGGGAAGACACGCCTCCCAAAAGGTGCGCGGTTTAGCACTCATCTCTCGAGATATCTAGGTAGCTGATTCTTGTCCGGCAGGCCGGATCCGCATGGGTTTGCTGCCCGTCTCATGGCCAAGTGGGGCCACAAGGAGGGCCAGGGCCTCGGGGCGGACGGCGGTGGGATCGTGCACGCGCTCACCGTCGAGCAGGTCGCGGGCGGAAAGAGCAAGGGGAAGGGGAAGGAGCTCGGCCCCAAGTCGGTTGCGCAGATGGGCAAGATCGTGAACCTGAACGAGGACGCGAAGACGCGCGAGGATCGCGAGCGGTTCGGCGAGCCGAGCCGCGTGGTCGTCCTCACCAACATGGTTGGGCTCGAGGATGTGGAGGACGTGGAGCTGAGAGACGAGATCGGTGAGTCGTCGCCTGCCCCAGGGTCAGGCGTGGTGGTCTTCCAGTTGCTGACAAGTGTTTATGGCGTGTCAGGCGACGAGTGCTCGAAGAACGGGACGGTCGAACGTGTCATTGTCCACCCCGTGTACCCACCTCCGGAGAATCCGGACGACGCCGTCCGTATCTTTGTGTTATTCGCGGGACCTGTGGGGGCGTGGAAGACGGTGAGGGAGCTGGACGGACGTTACTTTGGAGGGCGCAGCGTGAAGGCGCGCTACTTCCCCGAGACGCAGTTCAACAGGTTCGATTTCGACTCTCCGTTGTGATCCTCTATCTACTTTATATAATGGGTGCTAGCTTGGCTTGTACGCAACTGTCGTCAAGATTTCTGTCTCCCTCGCGCGACGAATGAAAAATAGAAACTTATGGATCTTGCGAGGAAGCACGGCGGTTTGCGGTTTGAACGGTATATTTGCAGCGGTGTGTCCACTGTCATCTGCAAAATACATTCTGCTAGTCTACCTCTGAACCACACAAACGTCGACTCTTGTAGAGATGTGGGAACGTAAATAAGATCTAATCTGCACAAAACACGCGAAAAGCCTCAGGAACCCAAGGCAGAGGACAAATGGAAAACACTAGTGACTGTATTACAACAGGATAAGTACATTAGCCTGTGCCCGACATGCATCGCACGACCGTATCGTGCACGCGGTGACATGAGCGCACTTTAGTAGACACGCTTGAATGGAGGGACGGGCTTGCATTCATTTTCGTCCAGGGTTTGGTCGATCACGCCACGGTACTTGATGTCGACCTCGGGGCTGGTGACATCGTGCTGCCATGTGAGGGTGTGCTTCATCCACTTCTCATCATCACGCTGCCGGACAGCGAGTCAGCCATGCAAATAACATGTGTATACCACGTAGAGACGACAGACCTCCGGGAAGTCCTCGCGTGCGTGAGCACCGCGAGACTCCTTGCGGGCAGCTGCGGCAGTGATAGTCTGGACAGCGCATTGCAGGAGGTTGCGGAGCTCAAGGGTCTCAACGAGATCACTGAATGGAGTGTTAGCACATTACATATAACGGCGAACAGTCGACACTGACGAGTTCCAGATCATGCTCCTGTCCTTGATGCCAACATTGTCGAAGCTCTTGTAGATCGCACGAAGCTTCTGCACACCCTCATCAAGCGACTCTTGTGTACTGTAGGAACTTGAGCAAGCGCACATCGAGGGCTTAAATGATTGCATACCGGAAAACAGCGGCATCTGCCTGCATGGCCTTTTGCATGTCAAGCCGGATTTTAGCAGTGGGAAGAGGTCCATCGGATTTCCTGTAAACGCACAGCCACACAGGAGCAAGTCAGATATCAGTGACATGAGGAATAGAAGCACAACGCAGCACAACTCACCTGATCTTGTCCAAGAACTCGATGCTCTCCAAGCCAGCCTCCTGGGGAATCTCCTTGTGAGGCTTGCCAGGGGTGAGGGTCTCCTTGATGTGGTGAGCGCACGCACGGCCGAAGACAACAATGTCCAGAAGAGAGTTCGCTCCAAGACGGTTGGCACCATGGACCGAGACGCATGCCGCCTCACCAGCAGCGTAGAGACCAGGCACAACCTTGTCCTTGCCGCTCTGAAACAGTAACTTTCAGCGACTATAACTGCGTATATACCAACAAGCACAAACCTCATCGACTGTGATGACCTCGCCGGTGTACTTGGTAGGAATACCACCCACTAGATGCCAGTAAGGGTCGGTTCTCTGATGCCATCAAAAATGCCACTTACTATTATAGTGTACGGTAGGCAAAACGGGAATGGGCTCCTTCGTGACATCGACACCCGTGAAAATTGCTGCGGTCTCTGAGATACCAGGTAGCCTCTCGTGGAGGACCTCAGGCGGGAGATGACTGAGCTGAAGATAAATGTGGTCCTTCTCAGGACCGACACCACGACCCTCACGAATCTCAATTGTCATGCTACGCGACACAACATCACGGGAGGCAAGATCTTTCGCAGTTGGGGCATAACGCTCCATGAACCGCTCACCCTCGGAGTTCAAGAGATATCCTCCCTCTCCTCGAGAACCTACAGGGACTGTCAGACATATGCGCGTTAAATTGTACCGTTATCTACTTACCCTCAGTGATGAGACAGCCCGCGCCGTAGATCCCGGTAGGGTGGAACTGCACAAACTCCGAATCCTGCAGAGGGAGACCAGCACGGGCAACCATGGCGTTACCGTCACCGGAGCAAGTGTGCGCACTAGTGCAGCTGAAGTAGGCACGTCCGTAGCCACCCGTCGCCAGCACGGTCTTGTGCGCGCGGAATCGGTGAAGAGTGCCGTCCTCCATGTTCAAGGCAATAACACCGACACACTCGCCGTCCTGCATGATCAGGTCGAGCGCGAAGTATTCGATAAAGAAGTTGGTATTGTGCCTGAGGGACTGGCCATATAGCGTGTGTAGAAGAGCATGGCCAGTACGATCGGCCGCGGCAGCACACCGGTACGCCTGGCCACCTTTACCGTACTTGAGGGATTGACCACCGAACGCACGCTGGTAGATCTTTCCTTCCTTGGTACGGGAGAAAGGAACACCAAAGTGCTCAAGCTGGAGAAAGCGTTCAGCAAATTGGCGTAAGTGTACTATGCATACACGCACCTCGATGACAGTGCGGGGGGCCTCTCGGCACATATAATGGATGGCATCCTGGTCACCAAGCCAATCTGAACCTTTTACCTGCACAAATGTGAGCGAGATATGGGCGCTTCAAATCAAAGCGCCCACCGTGTCATACATATGCCACCGCCAGTCGTCCTCAGTCATATTCTTGGAAAGCCAACATTGGTCAATGGCTTATCACAAAATTCGACTCCATACTCACACCAAGCGCAGCATTGATACCACCCTGACCAAAACATGAGATGCGGACGGATGCGGCGAAGCAACAGGACATACCTGAGCGGCAACAGTGTGACTTCGTGTGGGGAAGAGCTTCGTGATACACGCCGTGTTGAAGCCAGCTTCAGCAAGACCGAACGCAGCTCTCAGCCCGGCACCACCAGCCCCCCTGATAGCTATCGCATGAGGTCGAGCAAAACGTTGTGCTGAAATAATACTCACACAACAATGGCGTCGTATTCGTGTTCAATCAGGGGATAGTTCCCTGATGCCCATGACTGCATAGCTCCGTAAGTGAATCGCACCTAGCACATCTACGTGTCAGGACCCACCGGGACTTCTTGGGCCTTGACGGGGTTGGTCGCGACGACTCGGCGAGCGGGAGCAGAGGAGTGGAAGGACCTCTGGGAGGCCCGCAACGCCTTGGGCAGCGACGTTCTCAGCATGACTGCAGGCAGCCCCAGCGATGGTGGCAGCAATGAAGAGAGAGAGATGGCTGTCAAGCGGCTCTCAGGGTGAGGTTGCTTCAGGCAGAGGCCTCGGTGAATGACGACCGAAATCCCGTCGGCCTCCGAGTGGTCCCGTGATTACATACCCCGCGTCGCATAGGCGCCCGACGCACGTCCGAACAAGGCAGGCGTTTCGCAGACAGACAGGCTAGGTAAAAGTTCAATACAGCATATGTACAGTCCTCTAGCATACAACCGGCACATTTCCGAACAGCTCGATGTAACAACTGGCTATGGCAGAGCACCCAGCGGATCCTGCTGCACCCCTCGACGCGGAGCTTGATCGCGAGAAAGGTGTTGCTCGGGTACCGAGGGTGTCGGTGTAAAAGCGGACGACGCCGCAGAGCTTGTCGCAGGGAGGCCCGTCGACGAGCGCGGGGGAACCCGGGGAAGTGTCGTAATTGGAGAGTTCCTGCTCGAAAAGTCAGACCGAGTGTAGTTCCATGGCGCAATTCTTACACCGCGCTGTGGCGGAGAGGTGCCTGTCGAGGGAACAATGGACCGAGTGACGGTTTGCGCTGGAGCTAACATCGTAGACTGGGGTGGCGAACGCGCAAAGGGCTGACTCGATGGGACGATTCCTGCCGGAAGACGCGCAGCTTGTGGAATCGAGTGCAGTCTGGACGCAGCAGGAAGTTGAGCAGCCGGCTGTGGGGGCGCTGGGATGGGACGTTCGCGGTTGACGGCCTCCTCAGCCTCCTTCTCACGTTGCTCCTTCAGTGCCTGCCTCCGCCTAGACTCCTCTTCCCCCACTAGTCGGTCCTCTTCCACATCCGTAACACTCCCCTTGAGCACGTCTCGCACGTACGACAGACACTCCAAAGCCTCTCGTTTACGACTTCGAATGACTTTCACGTCTTCGTCGTTAGAGCCTCCCTCGTCTTGCAAAAGCGTGTCTACGATCCATCCAACAGAATCGCCCAATCTCCGCTGAAAAGCGCGCATGTCGGATGTCTCGCGCTCTATCTCAAACCTCGAGCGCGGCTCCCATGGTGGGCGTTCAAGGGGCGGCCTCTCGTCAACAAGGGGATATGCTGCATAAGAAGTTTGGGGCGCCATCGGAAGTCGCGCGAGCGAAGTAGCCAGGTCAGGGAGATTGCGCTAGGGCGACAGTCAACAACGGAAATATGCGAACGAACATGCCACGCATACCTTCAGTTCAGATACTGCATTCATCACGGTCTTGTTAATCCCAAGGCTCTCGCTCCGTTCTAACAATCCCCGCGCGAACATCTCAGGCAAGCCCATAGGGCCAGACTGCTGACGTCCATGGTTGGCTTTACTATTTCCACTCGATGCACTCCTAGCTGTGTTCGAGAACGACTGGCCCCTCTGACCCGGGCGAGGTCTACGGAGTGGTGGGGGAGGCGGCGGTTCAGGCGTCTCGACGGGGATATCTAGCAGATTCCGGTTTTCATGTATGACAGACACACCCGTCGTAGGACTGGGTGACATTTGAAGGGTCAGAGCTTGCCGAAGGAGAAGTGTCGCATGATGGATGCTGGATGGATCTGCGCTAGCCTGCGATGTAGGAAGTGGTGGATAGCGCAAGAGGAAGGTCAGCTGGTCGCTATAATCGGATGGAATTACTGCATACACGGTTAGTGCTGTTTCCAAGCACTCAAAGAGATCAAACGCACATTTGTTGCGTATCCGGATCAACATAGCGACGCAGATCCATTCAGCTAGGTCAAAGGCAGGATCACATGCAAAGAGACCATCCCAAAGTATCATCGAGTCATGCATATCAACTTCCCTCGTGAAAAGCAGTCGCAGCCAACGTCTATGCGGGTATGACTCCTCAGTCTGGTCACCTGAACAACACAACTGCGGAAAAACACGTACATGCCGTATATTTGTGGCTCAATACCAGCGCTCTGCATGCTCTTCCATAGCTCTGGATCCACAGATTTGAGATAAGTCGACTGGATGCGATTGCACGCCTGAACAATCGGTGCAACATACGGCCGGGCTCCATCTGAAGGAACGCTGAGATGAACGTGAGATGCCAGAGCTGTCGTGTTTACGACCGGTTCCGTGTCCTGCCATTCGTACCACTTGCTCACGCCGGCCATCACAGTCCCAAAAAGGGCCCATGCGTCTGCTGCCAACCAGGAGCGCGAACAGAATTCTTTCACTGTGGAGTCGCCTAGCTCCGTGGCGTCGTCGATGGAGTCATAGTCGACGGCGTAAAAGAGCGGGGCGAGAAGCTCGTGCATACCCTGACGGTACCCGATGTCAGGGTGCGTGATAGAGTGAACAAAGAGAATGTTCGTGAGCTGAACCTGCACTTCTGCATCACGGAAGTAGCCAATGTCTGGAAAGCTGGCATGACCTCGATAAGCAAAGAAGATTGACAGAGAACAGATGCGGCGACATACGTGCGTTCGACGTCTTGCAGGATTGTCTTTCGTAGTTCCATTAGCGCGAACCACTCTGTCCACGGGTTCTGTTGCGGGCCATCTATCAAAGCCACACTGCAGATACTCCTAGTCTGATGAACATACCTGATCATCCAAGCTCAACGGATTGTTCTTGTCGAGATCCTGCCTGGTCTGCTCCGTCCTTGCTGGAGACGCACCCGTCCCAGGGACGACAAGTCCATCCTCATAGCTCCCGTCCGGCGCGCGCATCTTCTCCAGGAGCAGCGACACATACTCCGCGCGAGCTACACGCAGTGCCTCGAGAGGTGATGCTGATATCACGTCCGCCTGGGTTTGCAGAGGCTCTGCCCGTATCAAGAACAGCTGTACAATTACATCTTCAGCAATGACCACAACAGGCGCGATGCGGCGTCAGGCAGGACAAAGAAGGCATACTTTCCAAGCAAGACTTCGGCCTACGACACCGGGCGCGTCGTCTGCAGCGCGGAACAGGCGGCCGCCGAGTGCGGCGTCTTTGTGCTTGGACAGGCTGAGAGAAGAGTTGAAGAGGTGGTTGTATGCATCCCTAGTGCGGCAAGAGGTTACAGGGATGACCCTCTGACCCAAGTGTCAATCGTAGAACGGACTTGATCTCTTTCACCTTAGGTCTGGTGCGTTGCTCGGTCATGGTGACCCAGAGGGATAGCTGGTATGGGCCCTGCTAAGCGTGGGCACGAACAGATAGTAGGAATTATGGACTGGTGAACGATGAACAATCTAGTGCAGACAGGCCTGAGAGTATGTAAGCGCCCGTGCTGCGCGATGTCAAGTAGTTGCTTCTCAAGCGGCGAAAGAGCTCGGTACTAATAAAGTTTTCTGAATAACTTAGGCTCTCAATTACCTCAAAGAAGGCCGGCATGGGTAACTACTACAAGGAAAGCCACAGTTTCTCACCACGGGGCGAAATCCTCCACTGTGACCACACATGCTCCAGAACTTGCTACCACCCACATCATCGTGAGGTCGTCTCCAGAGCATCTCAACCCACACATGTGCATCCCAAACCATAATACACAGGCACAGTGATGCGCTCGTCCCACCCAGGACATGGCGATGGGAATGCGCCTGTGACCAGAAATTCAGAAGCAGGACAGGCTGACAGCAGCGATGAAATCTGGCCGCAGACGAGATCGAACTTTGACACATGTGCGGAACAGTGGAGCGGTGTGGGTCAGAACCACATTGATACCGAGAAGCTCGTCTCTTCGCTGCGCATGGCATGCCACCACCCCGGCGGGAAGAACAGCAGGTCCCCAGGCTCCAGTGTCACTGCGAGAGCGCGGGGCACTGCATCGCTCCAAAACATCGGCCTTGTCTCCTCTGCACCCGCGCGCGACTGGAAGACGTCCACTTGGGATGTGTTGCTCATAGATGGACTGGTGTTGTTTGCCGCGGGGTTGTGAGGTGAATCATGCGCAGTCGAGGAGGGTGGGGGATAAGGGTACATGGACGGAGATGCATCTGGTGGGGCTAGCCACACGGTCTTGCGACCTACTACCTGTGCTAGGAACGATAAGCACTGATGTCCGAAAACAGACGGGTGGTCCTAGCGCAGCTTACCATAAAAGTTATAAAAGGGATCCTAAAAACGTGTTAATCGATCTCACAATTGACCAAGAGCGCCGACGTGCTCACCGTGTGCGCTGGGGACACGGCGCCAGCGGGGCCAAGCCAAGCGTTAATGATGAGCTCGTCGTCATTCCCGGGCGGACAATACTGGGGGTAGTCATCTGGTGCCGACAATGATGCGTAGACATAATCGGGAACTACGATATCATCCCGGAGTTGGGGGAACTGGGTCAGTAGGTTATGTTGGGCGAGATACAAAATTGGCTGCCCCTTCTGAGAGCGATTAGGTTGGAGAGCGTCCAAGAAGTTATCCCAGGACATCATCTGCTGTGTCCAGTCGTCGTTTCTGTAGTCACTTCCGACTTCAATGGGCACGACGCGACCTGGGCCAGAAACCGAGCGCAAGTAGGCAGGAGACTCCCATGGATGTTGGGTCATTGCGGGCCAGTCGGAGATGAATGCAGGTATGATGAAAGGATGTCGAGAATACTGGGAGATGAAAGCAGTCAGAGATGGCGGAGCTTGCAGCCGAGGCACAGACTCGGAGGCAGATTCAACGATCGGCAGTAATTGCTCCTCTGGCATTGTGCTATTAAAGACGGGTTGTACCATGTGCGAGGATGACGTGACGACTTGGAATCCTAAGCAGCGGCATTGGACCTGGGTGATGAGAATATGTATCAAATCCAGCCTGCATTCTCCTGGGGCGCCTGCAATGACGATCGCATGATCCAGCCTGGCAATACACGATCTTGCTAATTGTACATCCTCCGTGAGAAGGAGAGACCGTATGTCTGCCAAAGACCGAAGGATGCATGCGTCCGTGTACAATCTTCTCCAGGATGTGGAGGACTGGCGAGGCGACGAAGCCATCTTGTCATAAGCCAGGTTTATGACATGCTCAAGACCAAGACATGTGTCCTCGTCGAGTGGCAGCTCTCCGTCCGTCAACTTTGTCACAGCATGTTGTAAGGTGCCCGCTGGCTCGCCGGGACAGGATTGTATTTCTAGGAATTCCGCTCAGTTCAAGGTATGGAGTGGGAAAGACTGGACGCACCTGGGATATTCGAGGCCAAATCATGCTGGAGAGTGTGCAAGGAGACGGCGAGCAGGCTGGGTGGCGCAACGGAGGCAGCCATCCGCAGTGAAGGAGGGCGCGATCCGGTGAGCCGAGATTCCGGCGAGATATGCATGCATAGGGAAGTGATCGACTACGTGTTGATCTCATCACGCCCGTCCCTTGTCCTCTCCCAGTCCGTCCTCCCCCAGAGCTCCCCAAAGGCCGCATAGAATGCTGCTGTAGACGCATCTCGCGCGCAGAGGGGCCGGCGAGCACAGGCAGACGCGGCTGAAGGGCGGATCCATCGCGAACAGGGAGATCAGCCACATGTGACAGGCTCACACGCAGATGACCGATGCGAGTCACGCGTGACAGCGTCAATTTTCGTCACAAGGCCCACCTGATAAAAGGACTCTGTCCTCGCGGCGGGGGACCGTGAGAAAACCCCGTTACTGCCTTCGATCCCCATCGCCGCGCGCCCGGTCCGGCGCCACCCTCATTACGTTATGACCTCTAGGCATGCACCGTCTCCCATATATGGCAGTCGTCGTCGTACTCATCTCTCCCCTTCTCCCCCAGGTTGGACCGGCTCCTCCTACTACTAGACACCGGTTCATCAACCTCAGTGAGGAACACCGCAGGAAAGCAGCTCGCTCAACTCGCCGCAAAAAGTGTCATTGGCGATGTTTCCATCGTTGAAGACGACGTCAAGGCCAGTCGCCAGCACGCGACCCTCGCCGACCAGTCCGCCTGGTCTGAGCTCATGGCAGTAGTTGCTCGAGTATGTACGCATCATATCCTCGTGATTTTATTTCAACTCCCTGCCAGATCCTCCCTTTTTTGCATTCAAGATCCCACGAAACACGTTCAGCGGCATCGACCGCACTTTCACAAATATTCGCACTCGTCCCCCTCTGGCAGCCATCTCCAGATGCAGACACGAAGAGTGCTGACCACGTTTCTTCCTTGCCCCCTCCAGAATTTCCGTCCTTCTCAGTGCGCGAACTCATGGAGAAGGGCACTTTGCTACTAGCATCCTCTGGCAGGGAGTTTGTCCGGCCAAGCGGTATCCTTGCGAGCTCTTCCGAAGTTCAGAAAGCGCGCAAGGAAGCCATGGGCCGCCTCGGGCTCGATTTTCTTGACAGCTTCGGGGGCGACGACGACATGGACATCGACAAGGAACTTGCGGCAGACGAAGGCGACCAGGACGTAGACATGGAGTTTGCCACAAAGACAGAGGAAGACGCGTCTGTGCTGACCCCTGTTGACGACGTGCCGGCCAAGAAAGAACCATCACCCGTCCGCTCCAGAACAGGCACGCCAGCACCTGACGTGTCGATGGCGGTCGACGACTCTGCTCTTTCCGCGCGGGAGCGAAACAGGCTAAAACGCAAGCGCAAACCAGGAAACAACGCATTCGTCGCAGCCCCACCTCCAGCCCAAGGTTCAGGGGCCAAATACAACGCAGCGCCGGCAGGGCAATCAAAGTATGATCGGAGTGATTCACATGTTGTTCGATTTCACTCACTTTGTTCTAGAGCCCGCCTTGTCAGCACGGACGATCAAACAACGTCGAGTAGCAAGACGAGTCCCAGATCCCCCCGTGACACGACGGCACAAGAAGGAATTGTTATGGACCCTTCGAAGGGTGGCGCGGTTTCACCGAAGGCCGCGAAACAATCGAAGGCGCTGGAAGTGCGCACCGGCCATTGGGTCTGGGACGGCCTTGTGAAGATACTCGAAGTGGATTTATTCAGTCCCGCTTGGGAAGTGAGACACGGTGCTGCGATGGCATTGAGAGAGCTTTTGAAGTTACAGGGGAAGTACGGCGGAATGCAAAGTGAATATTCTTTGAATATCGCTGCTCGAAGACTAACCTTTTGATAGTTGATCTAAGCTGGGATGAGAATGAGGCTGCACACGAGCGATGGTGCAACGATCTTGCCTTGAAGTTCCTGTGCATATTCGTGCTTGACAGATTCGGCGACTTTGTTTCCGATCAGGTTTGTGTCCCTGGTCCCCAACCCCCGCACATGAATGCTGATTGGCGTTTCAGGTCATCGCACCCGTAAGAGAAACCGTATCGCAGACATTAGCGTCTTTACTTCTGCACATGCCGCGGCGATCTGTCCTGCATGTCCACGCGATCCTCCTCGAGATGATTCGCCAGGACTTCCCTGTGCCTGTCAAGCCATCGAAGGGGAAACTTAAGGACCAACAAGGGGACCGTGGGCATGTGTGGGAAGTCCGGCACGCGGGTTTGCTTGGAATCAAGTATGAGGTTGCCGTCAGGAGCGATTTGGTCAGCGCCGAGGGAGCTGAAGGGGATCATGCAGGGGCTCAGGATGGAAGGGAAGTGCTGCGGGGCGTTGTCGATGCCGCAGTTCTAGGGTATGATTACATTCTTGCTGTACAATGACACGCTATTGATGTTCTTCGGCAGGCTCGGTGATCGCGACGACGACGTCCGGTCTGTCGCAGCGTCATGTCTCCTACCTGTAGCTGCTCATCTCGTGGAACGTCTTCCGGAGGAGCTGAGCAGAGTTTTGGCAGTCCTTTGGAGTTGTCTGAGCGATATGAAGGACGATCTTAGCTCCAGCGTTGGAGCCGTCATGGACCTCCTTGGTTAGTAAATTTTCTCTAGCCAACTATATGCGCCGCTAATGCGGCCTTCAGGTAAACTTGTCACCCATGATCGAGTCATTGCAATAATCGCTGATGAGACACAGTCGTGCGTAGCCTTCATTCTGTGAATGTGGAAGTTGTTGAAGTACCTTTGTCAGACACCCTATCACTGTCCTCGCTCCAACTTTATTCCCCTTCTTTCGACATACAATCCCAAATGTTCGACTTGCCGTTGTCAAGACCCTGCACACGTTCATGACCGTCCCGACGCTACCCAAGGACTGGATGAGTCTGTTGTTCCTCAGACTGCTATACCAGAACTTGGTGGTCGAGGAGCGTCCCGACATCCGCGACTTCACTCTTTCTGCGTGGCGATTAGCCCTCTCTACTCTGAATTCCGTGACGGGCTGGATCGAGTCGCTTATCGACCAGCAGGTTCTGCTGGAGTGGTACGCAATTATCATGACGCCGCTCGGGATGAGGCTGGATGTTTCCCACTTCTACGACGCGACCGCATCTACCGACAACGAGGGTGCGCCCGAACGACATAACGTGGACAAGAACATGCTCACGCAGGACCTGGGGCTGGTCTCGGTGGAGATTGTGCTCAAGGCGCGGATAGCTGCTGCCTCGGCGCTTGCCCTCATCATAGCATCCTGGCCGGACATGGTGAGTTGATGTGGCGAAATTTGTACTTGCTCTGTAGCTCATTTTATATGTGCAGGGCCAAGGTCTCTCTCTAGATGACATGTTCCGCCCCATCCTCATCCATTATGTTGATTCTACCAGTATGCTCCAGAAGTTCTTAGCCGCAATCATCTCCGAGGAATGGGCACGAGAGTATGATGCTACTGTCGCCCCGCGGGCTCCGCTGCTCACGGAGAAATCTGCCCTTGCGACGGAGATCAGCGTCAAAACGCTTGCCTGGTTGCAGGCCGACCCGCCCGCTGCATACCACGAGATGGCGTTTACACTTGCTCGTATCCATGGCGAGTGCTACAGCCTCCTGCAGTCGTTCGCGTACGACTGCAAGATCTCGCACGCGGCAATCCCGTCACTGGGCACGGAAGTGGACGTCACAGGCACGAAAGCGGACTGCTTTACCATCGAAACTGCGCAGGCGGCTGTGGGCGCTATGTTCACAAAGCTGAAGGACAGCCTAGGGAAGACAAAGAAGCGTGAGCTGGCGATCATCAAGGAAAAGCGGGCGAAGGTCATCGCAAGTATTGAGCGCTACACTGAAGTCAAGGCCCAATATGACATACGTGTATCCGCTACCTTCGCTGCTGCGTTCGTTGCATTCAAGAATACGCCTGATAAGGTCAGCCCGATCGTGAAGGGGATCATGAACAGCATCAAGGTCAGCATTTCGGCTGCTGATCGTGCAATGAACGCTAATTTTTTATATGTTAAAGACCGAGGAAAATGCCGATCTTCAGACACGCTCTGCGGTAGCCGTCGCGTCCTTCATCGAGTTTTGTGTCCGGCGTGATCTTGCTCAGCCACCAGACAAGATTGTGAAGAATCTCTGCACGTTTCTCTGCCAGGATACGAACCAGACGCCCACATTTGCCTTTGCTCGGAAAACGACCAGTGGGATATTATCTTTTAACAGAACGACTGGGAACAAAGAAGAGGCGGAGAAGACTCCTTCCGGTTCTGAGGATGCTGCGAAAGCACATCTTTCCCGTAGAGGCGCCCAGTTTGCCTTTGAGGAGCTGTCGAAGAAGTTCGGATCACATTTGCTGGATGTCGTTCCCAAGATGTGGCATTCAATGGCAGGAGGACTGCTGAGTGCCTGCGCGACTGGTACATATTTGACTCATTTTATCTGATCTCATGCTGAGTGGTATCTTTGACAGATACTGTCGGCAAGATGGACAAGCTCATCGAGAAGCATTTCGGCCAGGATCTTATTGATTCATTCAGCGTTCTAGAAGCCGTGGTGCCCACGTTTGATGAGGCTCTCTGGCCAAAGTTTCACGAACTGTTCCCGATGATTATCCTTGCGCTTCGCAGCCAATTCGCGATCATTCGCCAGTCGGCGGCTCGATGCTTCGCTACTATATGTAGTACCATGACGATGGATGCGATGCGATGTGTCGTGGAGACCGTGCTGCCATTCCTCGGAGATGCGCTGAACCTCTCTAATCGCCAAGGCGCAGTAGAATTGGTTTATCGTAAGCTGGGCTCTGCACTCCTGAGTTGTGTCCAGTCTGACAAATGTCTTAGATATTGTTCAAAAGCTGGACATCAAAGCCCTACCGTATGTCATCTTTATGATCGTGCCAGTACTTGGTCGTATGAGCGATTCGGACGACGATATCCGGTCTACTGCAACGAACACGTTCGCTTCCCTTGTGAAAATGGTTCCACTTGAGGTAACGTATACGCGTGTAGTGCTTTGATACACGAATCTCACGATTCTGCAGGCTGGCTTACCTGATCCACCTGGTTTCTCTGAGGACCTGCTCCAGAAGCGAGACGAGGAACGGCAGTTCCTCATGCAGCTACTCGACGGTAGCAAGGTGCAGCAGTATGATATGCCTATTACCATCAAGGCGGAATTGCGAAAATATCAGCAAGAGGGTGTCAATTGGTTGGCATTCCTTGCCAAGTACCAGTTACACGGTATTCTTTGTGACGGTACGTCTTTCCGAGCTCATGGCAGCGTTGTGACTGATGGTTCCTTAGACATGGGGCTCGGTAAGACATTACAGTCCATCTGCATCCTGGCCAGCAAACATTTCGAACGAGCCAAGAAGCACGATGAGACAGAGTCCCCAGACTCCGTTCACCTACCTTCTCTGATTGTTTGTCCACCTACTCTGACTGGTCATTGGTACTATGAGATCCTCAAGTACGCTGACAACCTGAAGCCCGTGATGTACACCGGCAACTCACGCGAGCGCGGGCGACTCCTTGGCAAGTTGAAGAAACATGATGTCGTGATCACCTCGTACGAGGTCGTGCGGAACGACGTTGCCAATCTCCAAGACTTTAACTGGCACTACTGCATTCTTGATGAGGGTCACATTATTAAGAATGCGAAAACCAAGCTGACGAAAGCGGTCAAATCACTTCGGGCGCATCATCGGTTGATATTGTCTGGGACGCCTATTCAGAACAACGTGCTGGAGTTATGGAGTCTGTTCGATTTCTTGATGCCGGGGTTCTTGGGGACTGAAACTTCATTCAATGAGCGGTTCAGCAAGCCGATCCTGTCCAACCGCGATGGCAAGTCCAAGAATGGCGAAGCAGGTAAATATCTCATAATGTTGAATGCGAGCTGTCGCTTATCATATTTTCTAGCTGCTCTTGCGCTAGAGGCTCTGCACAAGCAGGTTCTGCCGTTCCTTCTGCGTCGGTTGAAAGAGGATGTGCTGCATGACCTACCACCGAAGATCATTCAAGACTACTACTGCGAGTTATCCGAGCTGCAGAAATATCTCTATGACGACTTCTCAAAGTCTCGGGCAGGTGCAGAGGCTGCGGACGTTGTCCGCTCCGATCAGGCAGGCAAGTCGGGTGAACAGCAGCACGTCTTCCAGTCACTGCAGTACTTGCGGAAGCTATGTAACCACCCTGCGCTTGTGCTGAAAGACAAGCACTCGGTCGTGAACGCCTTAACGAACGCCGGCCAGAAGACACAGTCCGGGGATCTGAGCGATATTCAACATGCGCCAAAATTACTTGCTCTTCGGTGAGTTACTGTGCGGATGATTGTACTCTGTGCTAACGAAGCGTGAATGTTATACTCAGGCAACTGCTTGTGGATTGTGGTATCGGTTCAGCACCTGGAGTCACCGGAGAAACGGTCAAGAGTGAACTTGCTGATGCAGAGCCGACCTCGACTGGGGCCTTCTCGCAACATCGTGTGCTCATCTTCTGCCAAATGAAACAGATGTTGGATATCATTGAGAGGGATCTATTCAAGCAGCACATGCCCTCTGTGACGTACATGCGCTTGGACGGCGGCACCGATGCGAACAAACGGCATGCTATCGTGCAAACCTTCAACTCGGATCCCAGTATTGACTGCCTTCTGCTCACAACTCATGTCGGCGGGCTTGGTCTCACATTGACAGGCGCTGACACCGTCATCTTCGTGGAACACGACTGGAATCCCATGAAGGATTTGCAGGCCATGGATCGCGCGCATCGTATCGGGCAGAAGAAGGTCGTGAACGTATACCGGTTGATCACGAAGGGTACATTGGAGGAGAAGATTATGGGGTATGTGTTTCTGCTTGTTTGCCGCGGACGATATTGACCGGCTTGCAGCCTGCAACGATTCAAGCTCAATATCGCGAATTCCGTCGTCACGCAACAAAATTCGGGTCTATCCTCTATGGACACAGACCTTGTGCTGGATCTCTTTAGACGCACGACGGAGGACGACGATGTCGCGGCTATGAGCAAAAAGGACAAGGATCCGGCAGCGATTCCCGGCCAGAAGAATGTGCTACGGGGCCTGGAAGACTTGCCGCCAGAAGAAGAGTACGAAGGATTGGATCTGTCAAGTTTCATGAGTTCCTTGGGACGGTGATGCAACTATTTTATTCGTTTCGGATCTCGGACACTGCGTAGCATTAGAACTGCTGATAGACGTGTACTCAAGGCTGTATTCGTAGGATACCACTTACATACTTCCTGTATAATGAAACTTACTTATGTTCGATAACGTAGTTGTGGCTTGTGTGCATGGTGGGAATTGGAAGGCTCGGAAGTAAACTTCAATCGGACGTTCGTCACGCTGCGTAATCTCGTGCTGGATGATCTCGTATACTATTGTCACTCGCAGGCCTGCGGCTTCTCGATGTGTACTCTTTGCAAGTTCCCTCTGTACTGAACATCACGGTAGAAACATCTTGAACAATCTCGACTACGAATATATACGACGATTCGTTCCAATGAACCTCAGTACTACTAGGCCTTGCCACGTTAAATTTAAAATCGGCGCTCACATTCCCGCCTAGGGTTGTGGCTGCTTATCTCGTGTAATTTGCCTGGCCTGTGAACAATCTATGAACCATGATGTCCCAAGGAATGCTATAACAAACCCTTGCTTATCAGCTATCGCTGGCCATTGATAATGGTGTGATTGTTAAAAAGAGTCTTTGCCTCTTCGTCCCCCAGCGAGCTCACGCCCACTATGTTCTCGACTTTCGGGACTCTCGCCACAGCACTCTACTTAAGCCTCGCATCAGGGCAGGAACAATTCCTAGCGAGCGTTCCTGTCCCGCATGGCGTCGACGCGGTAAATTTTACCAAATTGTTCGCCCCTGAGCATGTCTTCAAGGAAGCCTGGGCGGAAAAATCTTGGAACGGGTTGACGACGTTCGCAGGATCGACACCTCTCAGGTGTTTTGGTAGCGATGCTGAGACCCCGTACGATGTCGCAGTCTTAGGTATGTGGGCTGAAAACTTGACGGAACTTTGGCTCTGACCCGATTTGTGGTCGTCCTAGGTGCACCCTTCGATACTGCGACCAGTTTCCGGCCGGGGTAAGTCTAGCGGCTAGGTTCCTATGGTCAATCGTAAAGTGTCGACTTGTGTACAGTGCGCGTTTTGGACCCAATGGCATCCGACAGGGCGCACGTCGCCTTGGAGTTTCCAGGATCAACGTGCCAATGAAGATTCGTGTGAGCGATCATCTCGACGTGGTTGATTGTGGCGACGTCCGTGAGTTCTACCATACGTGTATTCATGTTCCACCAACGAACTTCTTGTTCTCAGCGATGGTATTCATCGACAATAAAGTGGCCTTGCGGCAGCTTGAGCTAGCCAATAAAATGGTTCTCAAGAAAACTGACGCTCGATCATCTGGAGGCACAAGCCTTGCCAAGGATGGGAAATTCCATCCTCGCGTACTCACACTGGTAAGCCGCGGGTTTGGAGTACTGTTCAGTTTGAAATAGTAGTACTTAACAGAATGTCAGGGCGGTGATCATACGATCACACTGCCGTTGCTACGCGGCGTCGCTGATGTTTATGGTCCTGTCAGGTGCGTCAAACCAGCTGTGCGAGTTCAATAAAAACGGCCTTCGATCTTTTATGACAGTGTGATACACTTCGATAGTCACATCGGTACGTACCTGTTACTCTTTTTTCCCAGTAAGTGCTCACATCTCCATAGACACCTGGAAGCCTAGAGCATGGGTACGATATGTAGCCCCGTCATCATCGTGTTCCATGTTCACGATTTATAGGAGGAGGGCCCGTGGCTTCCGGGAGAGGTGAACTTGGGTTCAAATTAGAGACATCGATCTTACTCACCCCGTGATTTAGGAAGTCCCGGTGACTCACGGTAGTTATTTCTGGTATGCCCACAATGAAGGTCTTCTCGCTGCCAACAACTCCAACATTGTAAGGCATTGCACCATCTCACTCGTTTCCATAACTAATCTGCTACCATTATAGCATGTTGGTATTCGGGGTGCACTCAACAGCTGGGAGGACTATGATAATGACTACGACGTCGGGTTTATTATCTCTCACGCAGATGAGCTTGAGGACATTGGTTGGAAAGGAGTGGTGAAAAAGATCCGAGACGCCGTCGGAGATAATCCAGTGTATAGTTCGTATACTCCGCTACTCTTTCGTTTCTCTGAGTGTATGACGTGGCACTAGTCTCTCTGGACATTGATGTCATCGACCCTGGTATGGCTCCTGCGTAAGCATTTTCATGCTTTTATCCTGCTGGCCTGATCTAATCAATGCACACAGCACGGGAACGTGAGTGGGTCATAGGACGGCATGCTGTCATAGACACTGACCATTCAAAAGTCCAGAGATTGGTGGAATTACGACAAGGGTGAGGCTCCTTGACCATGATCATATCTCACCCTGGGGATGAGCTCTTACTTTCTTCGACAGGAAATCAAGAAAATTCTCCAAGGTCTTTCGGGCTTGAAAATTGTTGGTGCAGACATTGTAGAAGTAGCTCCAGGTGAGTCGGTCCCCACCAGAAGCTACACGATTCTCACTTGTCCCTTCTGACAGGATATGATACACAGGGTGAGTGGTCCACTTTGATGGACAGATGCCATCATTTGATCCTACTTGAGATAGACGAGATCACCCAGATCACCGCAGCCAACATTGGATGGGACATTCTGGCGCTAATGGCGAAAGCCCCCCTTACCGCGTGAATGAAGCTTTTGGTTAGTCGTACGATGTGCTGCAGTCGGTTCTGCGTCCGTACACAATGGCTCTGTGAAGGCGTCAGGCATAACTAGATGGATCTTGGTGCTGTAGACCCCGCTATAGAGGATGAAGATGCTGACATGTCTAGTTTCTAGTCTTGGAGATTGATCATGATAATCTCGAAGTGATGCGCTATTATGAGCATGAGCATGAGAGAAGGCGACTTATTCGGCTTCTCGGACGCTTCTCGTGTTTTCCTTGAGCGCCAAAGGACGATATCCAACTCAGGATATCAGAATCTTCATGACACGCTGCCTTTAAGTTGTGGCTAAATGCTAAGTGCTAAGTTAAGTGATATGAGAACTTACTAGTTATGATCAGTCTCCGATGGAAAACCGTGACGCTCCGGATACATGACTAAGGAGCAGCTCCCAGCATTATAAGGGAGGGCAGAGGCAGACCCTGGTCCACCCCATCTTAGAAGCATTAAAATGTCTCTCCCTATCATCGAGATTATTCATGGGAAAGCCATTGATGCTGTAACTGCTGATCCCTGGAACAAGGCCATAGTTGGACCTGCCCTGGATATCGTAGGAAATGCACCTGGTTCTCTGAAGTGAGTATCAATCATATCCCGGACGATCAGTGGTCTCACCCTGTATCAGGATCTACCGCGGATTGCAAACGGAGGAACCAAAGCATCTCTACGTTTATGTTGGTCAGTTGCGTCTGGTATGCTCAGGCGTCATCGATTCACCTTGTCGTTTTCGATCCTCCAGCGTGGACGGAGCTTCAGGCGCATAAAAACTTCCAAGCAGATCCTGTCAATTACCCGGAAGTCGGAAAGCGCGTCGGATCTTTCATGGTCTCAGATCGGGACATGTTCCATGTCGAGCCATCCGCAGACCCGTACAAGGCGCTGAATGCGCCAGTAACGGAGCTGGCATTGTTAACTCCTAGGCCAGGATACACGAAGGAGAACGTAGCAGAGAAGGTCAAGACCCTTGTGGAATCCCCACACTCACTTCAGGAGGATCTCGGGTTGATCTCCGCATTTTGGGGTCCGGTAGTGGAAAAGGAAAACACACTGGCTCTCATCGTCGGATGGAAATCTGTGGAGGTGTGTACAGAGTCCGTAGAGTCATAGAAAAACGAACTCAAGACATATCTCCAGGCTCAACGTGGTATCTTCGCAGTCCCGCAGGTTGCCGCTCTGCTGAAAGCGTGCTCAGAGGTAGCAGAGCTGCAGGTGACCCTCGCGAGTTTACTCGAATATCCGTAATTTGGTGGTACCAGAGTTGGCGTGAGGCAGGACCATGGAATAAATGTTGTTGAATTAGTGTTTTGTACAAGCTTCAAATTGAAAATCATCTGTGATCCGAGAAAAGGGGAATTCATATGCCCCTCCTGCATTGAGTTAATCAGTTTGCGCGGGTTTCAGACCGAGTGAGAGCTGAGTCTTGAGGTCAATCGCTTTTGTGGCTTGAATTAGTACATAGATCTGATGATTGGCTTTGGCCCGGATCATACAGTGGTACGGTACAAGCGATCGAGCAGCGTTTCAACTTTGTTTAATGTATGAATTGACTGTTGGTCTGGTACTTACTTCAAGACTTGTAATTGCTGATGTGATATCATTTATCCGATCCATTTGTTCGGAGAGCGGATTAAGGTCCTGCGTGGTGCAGGTATGGTTGTTGGGGGTGCAAACTTTGCGCCGCTCCCTCAGTCGTTGTATTCCGGATTTGATAGTCGCATCGTGCACTTCCGGATGTGCGCATTACGGCTGACAACCTACTGCCTAGTCGTGTCGAACAGACATTTCGACGCGAATTACGGCTGCGTGATGAACCCGACGACGAGGTGACATTTGATTGCTTAGATTGAGAGGAGAGAATCTGACGTTGTACATATTGAACCGGGCATAGCTTTCATTTTTGACATGATCCGAGTAAGATTCTGTGTTGACTTCCGTTTTGAACAGCCTTGACAAAAGTGGTCTGTAGGAAGACAGGAAGCTTGCCTAGGTCCTCCAGCGCAGAAATTGATATTCTGAGACGCAAGGCTTCATGCCCAATCTCCTGATGCATCCTAGCTACAGGACAAGGTAAATCAATGGGTCTGCTTAATACTATGAGTACTCCCGAACCCTCGAGACGCGACAGCCTGAAACCCTTGAATGAAATGAACCTGCAGTGCATGCGAGCCCTCCTTATGCCTCAATTCCACCACCATCGGCAAGATCTTCGTCATGATCCAAGACCCGGACGGCTTGATGATCAGCAACACGGTCGCGTCGTTTCTTCTCCATAATCATAAAAGTGATCACAATCATGTCGACGCTGAGGGACGTGAGCTGAATCTGCAAAAACCACTTCTTCTCGCCGCGGAAGAAGCCGTCCTCAACAAAGTCTTGCGAGAAACGCGCGACCTCTTCACCTGTTTTGTCATTGGTCAACTATCATCGGAACACGTCAGCCTCGCATTCTTGAGGCACTCGTGGCTTGCGTACCAACGAGCCGATGCCTTTCACAGCCTTCCAGCGGTAGACCTCGTCGTCGTTGCCGAGAAAGTAACGCGTCCTGTGAACGCAACCGGGATGAGGTGAGAGCTCATCGAACAGACGTTAGGGTGCGCCTACAAGCTGAACTTATTCCCGACCTTGTACAGGAGCTCCTTCACGAGTAGTTCCTGGTCGGAGCCGTCGAAGACCCTGCTCCGAACGATGGGATGCGCGCCCCACAGCCGCCGCCACTCGATCTCTGCGACTAGACTCTCGCTCTCCGTCTGGGCAGGTCGCCGGATGCGTGATACAGCGGGCCCGCCGAATGTATGCGATTTGGACGTGGTGACTTGGTAGTGCGCCACGCCCTCCGCGGAGACGAGCGTCATGCGCTCGGGGTCATTGTGGACCAGGTACAAGCGCATCGGCTGTTTCTGGTGAATGAGGGTGCGAAGCGGGAAGAAACCACCACGGCCAGGAATATATCTGTGCAGGTAGAAGTGGGCGAAAGACGAGATGCAGGGCGAGACATCTGAGGCTGTCCTTTATTCTGCCAGCCTTGATATCAGCGAGCTCGCGTGCTAGACCCCGTTCTAGAGTCTTCAAGACCGATCATGTTGGAGGTTGGACTGCAGGACCATTCGGTGCTTTGCATAGCAACTGAGCGATACGACTAAACCCGCGATGAGTGTATGAAGTACATGATGGAAGACGCACGTTGATACGTCATGCACGAGCATT
This sequence comes from Fibroporia radiculosa, assembly GCF_000313525.1. Taxonomy (NCBI): domain Eukaryota; kingdom Fungi; phylum Basidiomycota; class Agaricomycetes; order Polyporales; family Fibroporiaceae; genus Fibroporia; species Fibroporia radiculosa. The sequence continues at coordinate 36,727 of NW_012133474.1, read as the reverse complement.
CAAGATGAATTCGCACTGACCTCGAACTTCGGAATCAAGGTTGATGTCAAACGACAAGCTGTATGCGATCGCCTAGTCAAAATCGTGATGTCAACGGCAATAAAGATACATGCATTGCACGCAACACGTCGACGACGCAGGCTGAGAGGCAACCTAAGAGGGCTCGCTACACCTACCTTCAAGTTGACAATCCTACTGAGGTCGCAACTAGAAGTACCCGTCATAATCAAATTGCCTAGATAACGTCAAGAACATCACAGCATGGAGAGCAATGCGGGGAATAGATACTCTACAGTGGAGGGTATACTCCAAATATACAGATATAAGATACATCAAGCATAGATATAGATCGCAGAGAAACACATGCAGCCACCCGGGAGTCCAGCCAGGCGGCTCAGTCATCTAGAGAAGTCCTTCTGCGTCTGCGCGGACTCACGCGTCCGCTAAAATCAAGCACGCCGACCGTGTTCCCAAAACCAGCAAGGCAGAACCTCGGGCCGCTAACGAGCGGCGCGACGCGGGTGAAATGTAGTCTCGGGATGACGCCCACGCCGGCCCTACGCGGGGCCTGTGCAGACGCAGAGGGCTCTGCGGCCGCGTTGTCCCGCTTGCGCTTCAGGCTCAGCCGGTCATCCACGTCGCGATTGAGCACGATGAGCGACGACGCTTGCAGCCGCGACTCCTCCGGATCGAACGTCCACAGCTCCCACCGCTCGAGCGTCGACGCACTCAGGCCGCGCGGGGACTCGACCTTCAGCTGCACCTTGTGGTCTGCCCGCCCCTTGACGAAAGGCGGGCGAGGGCGCCGGCGGATGCCCACAATCTTATCGCCCATGACGTCCCAGCTGCCGCGCTCCGCCATCGCGTCCGCGATGCGCATGACGACAAGGCTCTGCCAGATCGACGTCGGCGGATGCGACGAGAGGAAGCCCGCCGCGGGCGACACGTCGATCGGCCCGACCGGGTGCCCATCCGCGTCGTCGCAGTCCGAGTTGAGGAAGAACATGTCGTGGCTCCGGCGGTGGCTCTCCTTCTCTGACGCCCGCCGCGAATGCACGCCGTGCGCCGAGACGGGGAAAGTGTCGAGCCCCGAGCTGGTGGATGAGAAAGATGGACCGCGGGAGCGGGGTGTTGCACTGCCGTTGGACGACGCAAGCGAGGCCGCGCTGCCGCTGCGCGACCGGTGTCCGAGCACACTTGCGCGGAGCGTCGGTAGTGGCTGGCTGCGTGGACACGAGCACCGTCTAGTCGGGAGATGGAGATATGCACGGTGTATGAGTATGAGCTGGCCGACCGAAAATGAGACGAGGAAGTTCTCGCACGGCAGCTCGCCGCACGTTGAGCATGTACTCATATGCACCGGGGTCAGCCTCAGGTGCCCAATATCGCCGAACGGCTCGTCTAGGATGAACAAGCACTCGCGCTTCGCAGCCGCCCAGAGAGAGACGACCCCAGCCCGCGTCGCCGCAGCGATGATCACATGGCGCCTTCCGTCAAGCTCAGCATTGCATACGTCGACCTTGCACACCAGGTCCTGCGGGTTCCCAGCTGCGATCCAACACTCGCGCGCCACCATCTTGTCACGCTGGTCAACATCGCACAGCTCGAACGTCCCGTCTTCCAGGGAGAATCCAACCAACAGCCGTTCGTCGCCGTTGACCGGAAGCAGCATCGACTTGACTACAGATGCGGAGCGCGACGGCGTGATGTAGCGCGCGCGCGGACTCGCCTGCACCTCCCACCGCACGACCATGCCATTGTCGTACGTTGCATACAGCGACAGCATATCTTCCAGATGAGCATGCTCCGTGGCGGGCGGCGACGGTGTAGGTGGTCGCACCGGGGACGGCGGGCGAGAATGCGCGTATCCAAAGTGCAGTTGCGTGACCGCGGCAGCACACGTATTGTCCAGATAGAGTTGCGTAAACGGCTTGACGTCATCCTTGCCCACCGACCAAATCCCGATGACCCCGGTCCCAGTGCCGACCGCGCAGATAGACCCAACCTCGTTGATGGCCAACGCGGTCAGCGTCGTTGCCACTGACGCGGTGCTCGCGCTGCTGAGCAGGATGTCCGACGTGTCGACCGTAGTGAATGCCGTCGTGTCAGTGCGCCAGATGACGAACTCGTTCTGCAGCCCGAGACCGGCGACGACCTTGCCATCCTTGCTCGTCGCGATCACCTCCACGTCCGTGGGCGACGCGCGCGGAAGCGTCGTGAATGCAATCTCGTCCTCGACACACGACTCGTCTGCGCTCTGCGACTCTTCCTCGGGGCGCTGTCGATTCGCTTCAAGGAGCTCGACGTTCTTGAGCAGATACAACAGAAGCGCATACAGCGCCATCGTCGTCGCCGTTATCGGGACGATGATGATCTTGATCAGCCACCACACCTGCCTCGCCATGCGTGTCCACAGTCGCGACACCCTCGACACACGTGGACGCAACGCCCTCTCGCTCTCCGCCCTCAGCTCCTGCTGGTCTGTCTGCGCATCGTCCCCAGGCGCGAGCATGATGATCGACGGGGACTCAATGCGGACATGGACTAGCGTGTCATCGTTAGGGCTGAGAACCTGCCAGGCGCGGAACGCAGGCGACACGCGATCTGTGGCGGTCACCTTCTGAAACTGGCGCAAGGAGTTGTGCGTGAGAGACGCCCGAGTGTCATCCTTGAGCGACACAGAGGACGGCGATGTGGCAAAATAGAGGGTCGCTGTAATCGCGAGCAGCTTGAATGGGGCATGATCAGTTGGCGGAACTTCACACTCAAAAGCGAGACGCACGAGAAAGAGGCTGAGGTTCTTCGCGGGACGCCCGCGAATCGTGTTCTTCGCCGCAGTCAGGGCTTGACTCCATGTCTTTGGCGGAGGCAGAGTCCGCATTGGACTGGCCTTGGGACTCTCGGAAGGAGCAAGACTATCTTGGCGCAACAGCTCGTCTAGCTGCTCAGGACATGTTCAGTCATCTATTCCGCATACATGGGACATATGCTTACTTCTAGACGCTGGATGTCAATCGACAACACCGTGACGAAAAATGTATGGACCAAGAACCAGTGTGCCACAAGGACTACAATTGAGAACGCACAAAACTGGCGGATGGCACCGCTGGAAAAGAATGCGATCACACCGAGCACGGTGTTGTACGACACGACCTTGAGCGTGTTGGAGGTTCCAGCCTGGCCCAGACCCTGAGCTATTCGCTCCTTCACTGGGATCGTGACAGATGTTTTGAGCACCGCATCGACCTACACACGCATGTCAAAGCGAGCACACATATCAGCCGTTAGAACGACGAACGATATGGAACATGTTCTCCACCCCAATGAAGATGACAATGATTGGGAACAACTCCCTGCGACAGCGTGTGAGCACACGACCAGCGCATCATGAACACAGATAGCCAAGACACTCACCAGGGAACCATTGTCATCCTGAACCCCACAAGCGCGCAGACGCTCAGACTGGTAATCGTGCTGACTATCAGCTCCACCATCCCGGTCACCGCCAAACCGAAGCGCGAATGGACGGTGTCCATGCGTCTCATCGAGTGGAAGGCATACACGAAGAATACAAGGTAGGCGGCGTAGCAAAACACAGACAGGATGCTCAGGTCGCCCTTCATCGATACGTCCTTGTCGTACTAGATAGAGCATGTCATTACGCGCCCATCAAATCAGAAAGATAGCGTCATTCATACCTCAAGCGCCACCAGCTTGGGTGCCTGCGTTTGCACGACGAAATCAGCACTGTAGCCCGCTGCTTCCTTTAACACACGCAGCCACTCAAAGTGCCCCACGTTTCCGAGACAGTCCCGGTCAGGGAAGAGGTATGTGAGGACCAGGAACATGGCAGAGTCAATGTAGGACGACGATGTCGGATCGCGATGCTCCCGTCCGGCGAGAACCATGTCGGGGCTGATGGGGACGCCGGAAACGGAGATGTTGTGCGCGAGATTGACAGTATCCAAGATGTTGTCGTCCGCCAAAATTGCGTGCTGGTCGTGATTCCAGAACGCAAGCGGACTGAGTGAGAAACAAGAGCCTGCCGGCGTTTTGACACATGGTATTCTGCGCCGCGAGATGATATTTGATATGCGACGCTCGAGGTCGAGCGCGGATATGAGCGTGTTGCGCTCCAGAGCCTCGAGGCCATATTCTGAGGAGAGGCTGCCTACCATGACGCGCTCTGAGCGCAGGATGCCTTGCATACCGCATTGGACACGGGCGACCGAATCCTCGCGGACGCGCAGAGTGGAATGTCCTTCCCACAAATGTCGTAGGTCGTTTTGGACAAAGTAGTTCGAGAGGTCGTCAGAGGCGACGAAGGAATCCAGGACGCGGAGGGTGAAACCGGCGAAGAAGTGCGTTTCGGGGGAGGTGTAGACGGCTATGGCAGGGAAAAGGAGGGAGGTGATGACGATGGAGGAAACGAGGATGAGTCGGATCTGGTGGGTTGCACAATGACTGAGACGACGTGAATAGTGCGGCTACGCGAGGAATACAAGAGACTCACATTCCAAATCGCTGAAAAAACTTGGTGCCATACTCACGCGTTCTCTGAAGGATTGCAGGGGTCGGAAGGGAGTACATAGTTTTTCAGAGCGAACAGGTCGCCTGAAGGTGAGGGATGTCCGTCGCAGGAAGAGAGGAGACTATAAGGTGAATAGAAGAATGTCAGCTAGTTACGAGAATTGTCCGAACGTGCGCGCTGTCGCCGCCGCTCCGCGTGATAGCCGGTGTACCGGAGATGAAGCTCACGACTGGACACGGCAGAAAATCTGCAGGCTGGGTGGAAAGGTGTCGCGGACGGGGATGAGGATGAAGACGGGGAAGCGCCTGGTTTCCCTCGTCCTTAGCGCTGAGAGCGCTGAGACCCTGCGGCGACCACGGTCGAGACACAGCCCGCGCCAACATGGGCCTGTCACCGGGACCACAATGCACAAATCCGCGCTGAGTCCGCTGAAATCGCAGAGATGACGGGACGAGGATGAGGCCGGCAAGGGGAACCACCTGGGGTGGACTCTTTTATATGTAGGGCAACCGTTTAGCATTGTATCGGTGACGAAGGACAAGACAGTGCTTGAATATGAATGCCGTAGTATGCAGCGGCGGTGACTCCAAGCGCAATATATCGCCACACAAGGACTGAGCGACAAAATTTGACATTGAACATGTTCAAATCGAGATAGGATAGGCTGTTCACCATGACAGCTAATCCCAGGCTACAGTACTAGTAAAACAAGCGTACTACGTCCGCGAGGCTCGAGCATAAGAACGGCGGCGGCGTCGCTCAAGCATACCACGCCGTCCGCTCCTCTGGCTTGCCGTGCCGCCGCCCCCTATCCGGGAAAATGTCTATCAACCAGCAATGGTAAGCTGCAGAAAGCCTATGCAGTGGTTAGATATCCAAAGTAGAGTGTATTCATCTAAACAAAAATGAGAAAATTGCAATGGACTACACGCAGCGGCCGAGTACATGCGGCCCGCCACTCTGTACGGGGGGCCGGAATCTAGCTCTCAGCGAGCACTTGAAGCGGCCGCGCTGCAAGTTTGTCTCGCCATTATTTGGTTGTCTTCTGCAAGTTAGTACTAGCAACGACAAATTTGAAACCAGACAATTTGTTTACATTCTTGGACGATGCTATGAAAGTGATTGGCAACACAGAGTTGCAAGAAGAATTTGACAGGGCATGGGAGATGCTTGAGCGCACAAATTCTGTAATATTATATCCCTTGGCAGTACAATCCCGTACTATGATAATGAGTTTTGGGTCATTCTATCCAGATAACATGATCAGTTCCGTTGTTGTTAATTGAGTGGGTGCTGATAGTGCTTATGCGGCTTCATGCAGAATGGAAACACATTATTCATGGGACCAATGACTCGGATTCACTTGAATAAACGTGAGCCCATGCAGTACAGCATGGAGGCGATTTCACCGAGTTTACATGGTCCGAGGCCGATCGTCTGTCAGCGCTTCGGCGGTCCTCTCCTCCGCGCCACCAGCGAGTCTCTTCCACCACCGTGACCCTCCTCGTCAGCAATGCACGCCCTCCGCCATCTCTCCAGGTCCGCACCTCGCTCACTAGCATCTCGTCGATGTAAGCAGAGCCTCACACCCCCACCCATGCGTCTCCTCACGTTCAGCAGGTATGCAGACAACCGCGGCACGCATGGCCGTCACAAACTTCCAAATGCCCGCCATGTCGCCAACCATGACGGAGGGTGGCATTGCAGACTGGAAAAAGAAAGAGGGCGACTCCTTCGCTGCGGGTGATGTCCTGCTCGAAATCGTGAGTTGACTTCGTACCACCGTGTGTCCCATCCGTCCATGTCCGCTCTCACGCGCAGGAGACAGACAAGGCCACCATCGACGTCGAGGCGCAGGACGACGGCATACTAGGAAAGATCCTGGTAAGAGCTTCCACTCGTGTAACCCCGTTATCCCCTCTCCAGCTGGCACATCCAGGTTCCCAATGGCGCAAAGGGCATCCGCGTCGGCCACACCATCGCGCTCCTTGCGGAAGAGGGCGACGACATCTCCAACCTCGAGCCGCCCGCAGAATCTACACCTCCCCCAAGACAGGACTCCACGCCCGCAGCCTCCTCGTCCACCCCGCCCTCCTCTGTGCCCGACAAGCAGCAACCACAGCAGTCCGCACCCCCCGCGCAGCCGTCCGCCCACCCGCAGAGCTCGCGTCCGCTTTTCCCCTCCGTCCTGCGCCTGCTCCAGGAAAACGCGATCGTCGACGCCGGCAAAATCACGGGCACCGGTGTGCGCGGCATGCTCACCAAGGGCGACGTCCTCGCCTTCCTCGGCAAGGCGAGCGGTCCCTTCGGCACGTACAACCCCACGGCATCCGCCAACGAGCCGAGCACGTCCGCCCCCAAGAAGCCGGAGCCCGCGCCTCTCGACGGGCCTGCGCTCCGCCGGCTCATCGTCGGCAACATGCTCGAGGCGTCGCTGAAGGCGCGCACCGCCGCGGGTGAGTAGCGGTGCTTGCCATGTGTTGGTGCCAGCGAGCTAATGTGCGCGTACAGCGACAGCGCCTCCCGCGGATTTCGACTCGGTCATCGCGGACTATCTCCCTCCTGCGAAAACAAGCGCACCCTCGTCGTCCGTCCCCCAGTCTCTGCAGCAAGCCAAGTCGAACACTGGATTCTTGGATGGGTTGATTTAGGCTCGTGCGATCCTGCTGTAGTTCGTAGAGCACCTCAGTTGGGCTTTTTTGGATTAGAGTATGCTAGCGGTGTTTGTCGCCGTCCCACATTTAATTCATGTTGCAGTTCGGATAGTCATGGTCTCAGTCGAGCGAGATTTTTTTTGCACATGCACAGGCAAAATGACACAGTCAATCAATATTGTCATTAACAAGGGTGAAGAGTAAGCATGGTAAAACCATAATGGACGAATGACTAGTGAAAGCTAGTGAATACATGGGGGGAACCGGCACGGGCTGCGCCGTCCCGACACGAACATTACAGCTAAGCCGTAGGAATAAGATCACATAGATGTCGATCCATGGGGTGTACAATAGTATGAACCACAACTTAAATGCTAGTCCTATTGACTACACAGTGCTCCGCGCCGGAATCCACGCACCACATAACAGCGAAAGCAATGGACACATAAAATACACACCGCTGTAGCGCACAGCCCGCTCCCAAAGTCAACCCCTCCTCGCCTTTTTCGAAACAGGCATCTCCTCCACGGCCAGCCCGTGCGCCTCGTGCGCCTTGCCCTCCGACTCGGGGACGTGCCAGGTACCGTGGAGCATGCCGACGATGTAGTCGTGGTGCTTGCCAAAGATCTGGCGCCGCAGGGGTTCGTCCC
>NW_012133474.1:28184-28754 GCF_000313525.1 Fibroporia radiculosa | reverse complement strand
GGGGTTCGCCCCCGAGCCGCTCGAACGCCTCGATCGCTTTCTGGCTGTTGTCGATCCACGTCGCGAGCGCGACCTGGTAATCCGTACGGCCCCTATCCTGCACACCCCGAGTAATTAGCGAGTCAGCGCGGGGGTGCACCGTGGAAGCAGGAGAGGTATACATACCCAGAAGCCCGTAGGCGCCTGGTCCGCGACGGTGGACGTGGGCAGCGGCCCGAGCACGACGTCGACGTACTGCATGAACACGGTCAGGATGAACATGTTGTACGGCTCCGTGGTGAGCATCTGTAACCTGTGGGACTTGAAATAGTCGACGAGACCGATGACGAATGGCATGCGGACGTCGCGGATGTGCCGGAGGTCGTCCAGCGTCGGTCTTGTGATTCGCGCCAGAATCCGCGTGCATAGCGCCGGGTTGGCGGTGGCGAAGCATGTCTGCGCGAGGACCATTGCAGCGTCCGGTTCGACCATGATGTCCAAACACGACTGCCATGCTCGTCCGGTGTCGAAGTCCGTGTAGTCGACCGCGATGCAGAGCAGTTCCGTGATGATGGCCTTGACCGAGGCTTC
>NW_012133474.1:0-27980 GCF_000313525.1 Fibroporia radiculosa | reverse complement strand
AGATGCAATGTGCTCTGCCAACCCTACCTTTTTGGGTGATACAGCGCGAACTCGAACAGCCAGCCTGGTCATATTGGATCAGTGAGCAACGGGTCATCGTATACAAGAAAACTAACAACTTTGTCAGGAGATCGACGTTGCCAATCCATCTGAATGCAACAACGAAGTCCCTGATGTTAAACTCGGGACCGTCCAAGTCGGCGTAGTCCAGGATGTGACTGGTAGCCATCTCGAAAAATTTGGCAAAGGGATCAGATCCAGGTACGATGTCCGGATGCAATCGGAGAATCTGGTCAATGCGAACGATCATAGGAAAGTATGCTTGTGTTGCTCGGATTTTCATCATCTCGGGGGTACCTGAGGCAGCTGCCATCTTGTCAGAGAGGATCTCGAACGACTGGAGATTCTTCGTCTCGATGCACAGTCGCACGAGCTCCAAGACGGGTGCCAAGTCATGCTCCTCGATTGTCTCAAAGGGGTAAGTCACGGCTCTTCTCAATTTCATTGGGAAAGGTGGGAGCTCCATTAGCAATTGATCGATCATGCTGCTGACCAGAGCGGCGACGGAATTAGCCTCAGCCTTCGATGAGCGTTTCTCGTTCTTCATGCTAGATAGCCCGTCGATGAAGGTCGACCAAAAGCTGCGTTCAGGCGACAACTGCCAAAGCTTGGGGACAAACCTGGTACAACTGGGTGTGTCAACTCATGACAATACCGGCCAAGAACGGGACTGACGTGTCGTGGATATATTCCAGGCCGCGATCCCAGATAACGTGCAGGAACCAAGCTGCATCTTCAGCGATCGGTTTGGTGATCGACGATAATAGCACATCTTGCGCGCGACGCCGCCATGCTTCCATGTAATCTCGTCCTTGATCATTGTGCTCTGCTGCCTGGCGGACAACATCCAGCAACTCGAAGCGACGCGAGTTGGATAAACAGTTGGCGATCGCCTTATCAAGACTACATCAAATAGTTAGCGAGGCTCAGCAAATCGCGCTTATCATCCTCACAAAGCCTCGATTGGCTCCAAGCCAAACGTCTTAACGGCTTCCATGTATTGGGGAATGCCCCAAGCGCCGATCAGCTCGTCCGCTCGGAAGGCTTCCGCAGCACGAAGCCACAACTCCACGTCCTTCCACCTAATCGCCGTCGCAGCAAGCGCTTTAGCAGCACGAGGAAGACTCGGATGGTGCTTATCTGGAAGGGTCCCGAGCAGATGATTAACCATCCGCCGTTCTTTCGTGGACCGCTCGAGGGAGAGAGAGGTGGACAAAGAGGAAATGTCATCATCCAACACCTGGCCTGTCCAAACCTCGAATGGTCGATTCCCGGGCCATATCAAGAGAACCGTTCGTCGATACCCTATACCTCGTGTCAAGGGACAATGAACGGTTAGGGCGAGACCTGTCACTCACAGTATCTCAAAGTACCAGCGTCCTTAGGAGTGCAGCACATGCATGAGAATGCAAGGGCTCGTGTCAATGACAGTGCTCACTTACAATCTGCTGTTCGTCCGGTGGTCTGGCATTGAATCGTCCTCCGATGACATCATCGTCCGGGTCGATGTCCAGGTCTTCAATCCATACAGGTGTCCCATCGAGGTCCACCGCGTACTGGACCGTGAGCCACTGCTCATCAGCGTAGAGCATCACTACGTCTTCCCCACTGGAGTCCGGGCGCGCTTCGGAGCCACTAGACGCCCATCTGCCGAGCAGCGGCCTTGGTGGCTGCTCCTTTGCGACACCAGTGACGCAAACCTCGATATTGGCGAGATACAGCTGGAAACGTAAGCGTCGGGCAAGAGGGCGGAGGAGATCCAGCATGTGCGCATCAGAACCCGTCAGTCCGCCACCACGAAGTCGGTCCTCTCGGTATGTATGCTCAAGAAGAAAAGCAATCTTTTCTGGAGAGCCCTGGGAGGTCTCGCCCTGTCGCCAGGATAGAAGGACATGGCTTAGCCGCGCAAACGCACCGTGGATGTCGCGCAAACGTGGGGGTGGCGCGTCAGAAGTATGAATAAGATGATAGCACAGCGCGACACACTGGCCGCGCAGGATTGGCTTGACCGTGTATCCTGCGTCTCGGTACCACGCAGCGACCGAGGTCTCGATAGCACTCCTCTGGTCGATGGAGATCACGCTGGACATTCCACTATGTGAGAAGTGGAGATCGCCTCCTCGGAACTCCGAGGGCAGCACCACGAGGAGGCTGGCGAACGTTCCGGGCTGCTTCTCGTCGTCGAACGATGGCCGCAGGGCTTCAGCGTTCCAGATCATGAGCTTAGAGAGGCTACTCTTTTGCGACATGGGTTCATACTTGATGCCGAGGTCGCTGCAGATGGCGGGAAGTACCTTGGTGCTGATGAACGGCTCCCACAGCGGGTTTCTAACTTGGACCTGCGGATTGGTCAGCTGGCTGTGCACAATGGGGAAGCCCACCAGGGCGCACCTGGTATGAGGAAAACTCGCAGCGACCAGATCCTTTCAGCAGGTGCTGCGCCTGGAGGTCGCCCATAGGCAGCCCCACTGGACCGACGGCGTCGACATGTATGCAAGGATTTGGTGCCTCTGGATATGCGTGTTGTGAGGAAAATGCCCCCGTCGTCTCAAAGCCTCCAGTGAGCGCAGTATACAGATCCCTCTGATCCACACGATCCCGTTAGGTACGCGCCGGACAGTGGGTAGGGGACACAATGGGCGTACCGAGATGTCTAGAGATGGATTTTCGACAGGGCGAAGAAGTGAACTGGGCGTCGATGGTGTCGTACCCCTAGAGCTGGAGGCACTAGAGGACCTGTCATTGTCCCGCTTGGATGGGGTCGGTTGAGCCATAGGTCATGGATGTGGAGAGGAAAGCGAGGAGCAACGCTCAACCCTGCGGTCGCAACGTGGCCGCGGTGGAGTCTGAACGTTCAGCAGGAACTGGCAAGATGAGATGTTGAGGGCAGGAGGTAAAAGTCTTAAGGAACATTAGATGAGCGGAGTGTACTTAATGCTGATCACCTCAAAGACCTTCCGGCGCTTACCATTCATTTATCCTCGTCCCGAATGATAACGGCCGTCAGACTTACAGAATCCGCTAAAACCTTATGCTAATCATTTCAGAAATCAAATGGGGCCCTGTCCGTGGTAGCAAAACTTGCCATAAAACACAGGAATGGAAGTAACTTCCTATTCTCATAATGGAAACAGCCTTATTTATCGATTCCAAGCTTTGTTTATTGATACAATGCTACAACATAATAAACATATGTAAAATGTGAACTAATGGTTTTTATCGTAAACATGTGAAGAGAGCGAAGGGGTAACGTCAGCTTCATAGAAGGTCCGGCATTTTTCAAAATAGCACCACCCAGCACCACTACACCTCGCCACTCGCAATCCCAAGACCCGCTTAGCGTGAAATAACGAGCAGACGAAATACCTGTGCAATCATCGAGAAACAATCTATGGTTTCCGGAACTCGCACAACACTGTATAAATCGTGTTGAATGCGGTATAGATCTCTTCGCGGACCTAATTAAGTATAAACAAATGTCCATGATAAAGCCGCAACAACAACGTCGCTTACCTTTGCGCCCGTAAGAACAATCTTCCCAGATACGAATATAAGGAGCACAACCTTAGGCTTGATCATGCGATAAATAAGACCAGGGAACAACTACACGCATGGTACCATTTAGCAAGACTCAATCCACCGTAGTGGTTACATACCTCAGGCTCGTAGCTGCTGAACTGTCCGTGGCTGTACGCAAGACCCTCCAGACGGATGGGGAACTTCACGTCACAACTACCGACAATATTCTGGATCTTAAACTCAGAGAACTTGGCATCGAAGCCAAGCTTCTGTACGATCCGGGCGTATTTGCGCGATGCGAGCCGCGAATCGTCCTCGCTCTTCGCGCCGGTAACAACCATCTTGCCCGACGCGAAGATAAGCGCTGTCGTCTTCGGGTCACGAATACGCATGATGACCGCCGCGAAACGCTATAGGAGTGCGATGCGGAAGAAGTCCGACATTCACACATTCAATGAGTAAATACAAACCTTGGGGTTATACTCGGCATTCCGGGCGTGCAGGGCGATGGTCTTCAAATCCAGCCGGCAGTCCAGGTTGACTGTGGCAACGATGTTTTGCAACGTTGGGACGATGCCCTCGACGGCGGTAATGTGCTGCTGCTCAAGCGTAAGGGGCGCAGGCGTTGCAGGCACAGCAGTGGGCGCGGGAGTGGAGGGTCCAGCAATAGGAGCAGGTTGACTGCTCGCAACAAGCGTCTGACTCTGCGTTTGAGTCTGAGACTGCGCTGGTTGTTGTGATAGGGCAGGCTGCGACTGCTGAGGTTGTTGAGCTTGATAAGCCGCAAACGAAGGCGCGACAGGCGCAGGGCCAGGAAGTGCTAAGGCTGATGAAGCAGTCGCTGCAAGGTATGGATTTGGCGCTGCCGCATAGGGGAGGGCAAGGCTGGTCGCCGGTGGCTGCGACTGTTGTTGTGGTTGCGGATACTGCTGCTGGCGCACATTCGTTTGGCCTGAGAATGTGACTTGACGTGAAGGAAACGCGTAGGACATGATGGTATAAAATGCGGAATGTCCTGACAATTATTTGGATGCGCTCAACACAAAATGCAGAGGCAAGAAGAGCGTGGGAAAATACGGTGGCGCGGGATTTGGGGAAGGGGGGCTTGCTCGGGACGCGACCTCTCCCTTTATATATCTCAGAGATTCAAGCTCCGCACGAAAGTTCCGGCTTAATAATCTGCCCGAACCGAAAGTCAAGTGAGTCGGTGCCCTCGTTCATGAAAGCCTACTGTCGGTGCAAAACGTCCTGTAGGTACTGCTCCTTCCAGAAATTCTCCGTAGATGCTTCAGCCTGCTTTTCGTTCTCATTTCTCGCCTTTCATTGGGTTTGGTGAATTTTTCAATTTGTTCAGGCAAATATCAGAAGCTGCCGGCCCGTGAGCGCCAAGTTGCAGATTCTCAACACATGCCATCAATCAAACAATCTTCCAGTGGTCCTTCTGCCAGCATGCACACAATGGCTCCGGAGAGGCGTTCGAATTTTTTTAATCTGCTAGCGCGTACTGCTCAGTCGCCTTGACTCATATACTAGTGGAGACAATATCGCGGCCCTGGTCGTAATGCGGACGAATGCCGCAGGGCGTAGTATGTCACTGGCCGTTCACTTACCTCATCGGCAATCCCATATCGTAAACGTAGAGCTGTATTGTGCTATGCATTATGAAGGGTACAGCTACAATAGTACACGCTGTAGATTAGATACGGGCATAAAGTTAGCAGTCATCATGTCATAGAAATCGTCAGTAGTGGTCGCCAATGCCACTAGCATCACAGTATCAATCTCGCTCAATCAAAATCGAACTGCTGCTCTCGCGCGTCTTCAGGGACGGCAGCATTCCTCAGAAGAGGATCCAAAGATGCAAGCTCATCTCTGATGCCTGCGCGAGCAAAGTCGTCGAGCTCTTTCAAAAGTACTGCAACCAATTTCTAGTGGGAAGGGTCAATACCAGACGAGAGCGGTAATCGCAGCAGAACAATGCGCTTGCCTTGAGCTTATTGTCAATTTGTTTTATGGTGTCGCCTAGCGCCGAATTCCAGCTTGGTGGTGGGCTTCCCATCCCACCACCATGTACACCGTTTCCCCCGGCGAGCACAGCTGGGGTTCCGGGGCCAGGGGCATGAGCGATTCCCCACAAGCTAGCTTCGCCTTCATGCATAGGAGCTGCTTCAGCCCCTGTGAATAGATACGACACGCCTGGATGTGGCGAGAGAAGACCCAGTGGGCCCATCATGTGGTGGCCCGAGCTTGGGAACGGCGACGGCCCGAGAATCTTCGAGATCTTGTTGTATACTTCCGAGAGAACATCGAGAAGAGATAGAAGAGTTTGGTGGTAGTCAAGGGGAAAGGGCTATGGTACATGGATGGATGTCAGACACATGATAATGATGGGCGAGCGAGGAATACGCACGACGTGTGGCATGGTCAGATATGGGGCGTCGGACGTATCCGCGTACGACATCGTGTAGTCTGTAGCGCCAGGCTGCCTTTTCTGGGGCTTTGTCCTGAATAGACGCTGGGAGTATGTGTGAGTAGTGGTGCATCGTTGTGATTAAAATGGACATGCCATTCGTAGTCGATCGCCGTCTTCCTTGGGGGGATCCTTCATTGCATCGTACTCGTTAAGTACGTTGGAGAAGCCGCGTAAGAGATCTTGAGGGTCCTTGATGTCAAATAGATGAGCGAGACCCATCCCGAGCATAGCTAAGCGGTATGTTCTGAATGCGGGACAGCGTCAATCGGATGGCCAAATTCCGGACGGAGACACAGGCGTACCGGGCTTTCATGGCGGTATTTGGAAACGCCCTCTCTAGCTCGCCTCGAGTGACCATGATGGTATGGAACCAATGACTGCGCCTGGGGAGGCACTCGGTTTCGTCTCGTCCTCGTGCAGAGTACAAAGCAAATCGCGTACCCTTCGTGCACGTTCCGCAAGTATGTCAATGTGATGATGCGCTTTCTGACGAGCTCGCGCAATATCTCGACAGAGGTTCCTTGAACAGCGGGAGCACCATTGGTGCCAGAGGAGAGTGTGGATGGGGCGACGGATTCCGACTGCTGGGATTGCACATCCCAGTCACGACCCATGCTGGCTGCGTTGGGGGGCGGGGTGGGAACGGGGACAAACTGGAGACCAGTAGCGGAAGAGACGGATCCGACCTGAGGAGTGGACTTGAAAGAAGAGAGGAGATTCTGAGCAGAGGACTTGCGGCGCATATTAGGGCGATGGCCCGGCGCGTCGGACGTCTGAATGGGAGCCGCCATGGGCATGACAGGATTGCAGTTGAAAGCTGCCGCCATCTTCCCGCCCCCCGATCGGCTGCAAATGGCAGGAGCGTGCGGTATTGTAGCGAGATCCCAACAAGTCTTTCCAGCTCCGACTAGTCTCCGTTACGGCCCACGCTCTAACCGTGGAAAATATCACGCGTTTCGTATCCATCACGTGTGCCCTCATCTCGCGTGTCGATCTGATTCTTTCTCTCGCGTTCTCAACCTCCCGCTTCAGCCTCACCAGCCCTCTTTTCTTGCCTTCTTCAGCACATACCCGCCATGTCTGATATCAACGCCATTGCCAAACAGTTCACAGACTTCTACTACTCCACATTCGACACCAACCGTGCCAGCCTGCAGAGTCTCTACGTGCGTCGACGTCCTTCACGCTGATCTACGCGATCTATGCCGCTACAACATCCTGACAAACAGTGCTCTCTGCTATAGCGCGAGCAATCGATGTTGTCGTGGGAGGGCTCTCCGATTTTAGGTGCAGCCAACATCTCTGACAAGTTGACGGTGAGCACAACCATCACGGGCAACGCGTTCTCCATCTTATTGCCTGTCGTTGCAGACACTGCCATTCCAAACCGTTCAACACAAGATTACTACTCTTGATGCGCAGCCGTCATCGCCCACCGTGGCGAGTTTGATCGTCAGTGTGACCGGTCTTTTGCTGGTGAGTACGACCCATCGGAGGCTGTCCGAATCAGTGATGCCACAGCCTTTGTCAGGTCGACGACAGCACAAATCCCCTGCAGTTCAGCCAAGTCTTCCAGCTCATACCTGACGGCGGGAGCTACTATGTGTAAGCATATGATATCTGGTGCAATTGGTGTACTCTGACGCGTACCTAGCTACAACGATATCTTCCGACTCAACTACGGAGCATAATCAGATGGTACTCACCATATACTGTGAGGGTTTCAAGGCGGAAGGTTGTGTACGCGTTAGGCAGTTGACATTTTGTACTCCAAGAATTGCTCTCGCTATAATGAATGTAACTCTTTGCATATCATTCGAATGTTTGCCTTGAATCAAATCCATGGATTCTTTTGTACTGATGTTATCGCTACCTCGCAGACTGTCAATATACAAGCGGAGATCCGCGGCCTCTACATGAGAATGCCTGTACCGAAGATGCTTCTGTTCAACACGACGCCACGCCCATCGATAGCAAGTCATTCCCTGCCTTCACAAAGAAGTAGTCTCCTGAATAAATCTCTTCGCTTGAGCGTTACGTCCAAACAAGAGTCCAGTGGCGTCATACCGTACACAATCCCAGTCAAGTTGTTTCCTTGAGGGTTGTCCACTGTGCCGTTGGCCAGCAGGCTTTGCCACTCCGGCCGCCAAGCCAACTGGGTATTATCACGGAGAAGCTATGAGCGACCATCAATTATGAGACTTGAAAGCAAGTGCGTCATGTATGGAACGAGCACTAACTTGCATAGCAGCATTTTGATAGTAGGATGCTCCCGTATCATTTGCTGGAGAAAGAGATCGCTCTTGCTGCGATAAGAGCATGAGTCCATTCACTGCAATCATCGCCGCAGAGGAATCCGCCGGTCGGGGCGGATCGAGCGGCGCATTGAAATCCCTACACACGCGTTGTATGGAACATGTTCAATGCTCAGTCTCGAATCAACCTACCATGGCACAATTCCATCCGTAGGCAGGTGTGTGAGAAAATAAGCTGCCATGCGTCTTGCAGTGGTCAAGTAATCCAAATGACCGGTGTGCTTGTACACTGAGTAGGTGTGAAACCAAGCCATATATTAATGAATGGCATGTACGCTCACTATTTGAGAAGCCATAGATACCCCAGGCTTGGCCACGGCTCCAAGTGCTGCGCGATAACCGCCCGTTAGTTTCGCTGGAAGTAGGCAATGCTTAAAGTCCACACCTCCAGTTGGCGTAGCCTTGGGCTGTAAATTTTGCAATCACATCACCTGTGGTCGCGTTGTATTCGACAACGTGAAAAGAGGAGCCTATGTTTCGCGCATACTCTCAATCCACGTCTTCTGCTGGAAAGGTCTATACACAGACGCACCATCTGGTCGGATGTGATTCCGCATGGTCTTATTGGCATGAGAAATGGCTATCTCTCGTAGGGTGTTGTTGCCCGTTAAACCAGCAGAAACAAAGAGGACCTAAGGCCCAGTTCAGCGAATGTACATCTCAGTCGCAACTTCAGCACCTCAAGGTTCATCATATTGTCGATGATGACCTTGGGTCATAGTCAGAGATCAGCAGATGTAATGAGGCAGCTCAGGCAGTACAGACTTGAAAATCAATGGGATTTGGTGTGTCCCAGCTCCTCGTGCAGCCTACAACAGAGCTGAACCGTGCTGCAAGGTCGGACGCAAACCGATTCACTGCAGAAATAGCCGTCTCATTGTGCGGATTTCTAGAGAAATGCATATACCAGTGAGCTACGACAGGAAGATAGATCCGCTGCAGAACACAGACATCACAAGCTCCTCCACAAATGGATAGCTCAGAAACCCAACGTCATGTCCTACGCTATTGTTGCTCTCGAGCGGCACCTCTGCTGTGCTCCATTGACGACCAAGTGTTAGCCATTGCGTCGCATTTTCCGTATCCCAATTACAAAGTCTTGCACGGGTGTACATAGCATACAGCGTTGCAGGAAAGAAGCCCGATGTCCAAGTATCCGGCGCAAAATAGAGCCAATCGCCTGCGACACGGTCCGTGTACTGAGGATATTGTGTGGCACGGGAAGCCAGTGCGGTCTGCAGTATCTTCTCTGTAAGCAGAGGAGAATACAGTTCCCTAGGGGGAGCGCACAAAGACAAGCTAGAGTCGAGGGCCAGAGACAGTAGGCTCGGTCCTAGAACAAACATTGATAAGTTGCGCATGACAACTTGCTTGCGAAGGAAGACGAGGGCAGGCGATGGAGGCTGAAGAGATACTGTCCTCGCCCGTCTCGGCGGCTCGGTGAGTTTTAAAGACTGACCTGGTGCTATCCTTCTGACGGACCGAAATGAATGAAGGTGGTCACGAGTGACTATACCTGACCTTCATTCAAAATTGACACTCCGTGTTCCACGCGGCACCGGCCTGGAGAGAAGTCACATACTGTACGATGTTTTTTGAGATCCCAGAGTGGAGTGACCCAAGGGATGGAACTCCACAAGTGACATGTCGGTGGGAGTTCACACAGAACTCGAACTGGGCAAGAAACTGCTGGAGTCCAGAAGCACAAAGCGTGGACCATGAATTGAGTGATATGGAATGGAATGTCTTCAGGAATTTCAAGCGTAGGGCAAGGGTATCTGGTGTATTTCATCCGGAGAGACAATTGAGATGCCACAGACGGTCTCCCCAGAATGTCCATAGCCTAGAACAGGCAGAGGACCAGAGGATAGCGCAGTGCAACGTAGCAGAACCGTGGGCGTGTCAAGGCACCAACTGATCAAACAGCATGCCTGCGGAGCCAGAGAGTCAGACGAAGTGTTCAGCACTGCCAGCAGCCACGCCGGCTCGACTGCGGTGCCGTTTGGCTCAGTTTGGCTCACATCCCTTTCCGTCTTCCACTGCGAGGCATTGAACGCAGCCCTGCGCGTTTCTCTCGCGTGTTGCATTTCTCCCTCTGCCCGCACCCACTCATCCTTTATTTCACTCTAGAAAATGGGAACCACAAGCCTTGGCTCAGAAATCGTTGGAGTCATCAACAAGCTACAGGATGTCTTCTCCGCTGTCGGCTCCTCGGCATCCCAGATAGACCTTCCGCAGATATGTGTGCTCGGTAGTCAAAGTAGCGGAAAGAGTAGTGTGCTCGAGGTACTTTCAGTCTCCCAGAAGTCTCAAAAATCTCACTGAATGTGCACCAATGGGTAGAATCTTGTCGGCCGAGACTTCTTGCCACGGGGAACTGGTATCGTGACGCGGCGACCATTGGTACGGGCTCATGATATGCGCAGTAGTACGCATGCAGACACTGATGTTTTACGCAGGTCCTACAACTTATAAATCGCAAAGCAACTTCAACTCAACAAAATGGCACCACTGGTACGTCTGCATGTCTTCCTGCGGGCCCGTACCAATCGGTTCTTTTCTAGCGAAAGTCGATGGAGATGACCCAGCCGCGAATGCAGATGAGTGGGGAGAGTTTTTGCACTTACCGGGAGAGAAGTTCTACGACTTTGGCAAGATACGTGCGGAAATTGTCCGCGATACTGAAGCCAAGACTGGCAAGAATGCCGGGATTTCGCCACAGCCTATCAACTTGAGGATTTATTCGCCAAATGTCCTAACGCTGACGCTTGTCGATCTGCCTGGTCTGACCAAGGTCCCAGTTGGCGACCAGCCGCGGGACATTGAAAAACAGATCAAGGATATGCTGCTCAAATATATCTCCAAGCCTGCGTGTATTATCTTGGCGGTCACAGCTGCCAATACCGATCTCGCAAACTCTGATGGTTTGAAGCTGGCGCGTGAAGTCGACCCTGAAGGTCAACGAACGATCGGTGTTTTGACCAAGGTTGATCTGATGTGAGTACTATGGCCCCGTGTTCCCTGTCAGCTCTTGCTCATACATATCGGGCGATAGGGATGCTGGTACGGATGTTGTGGACATTCTTGCAGGGCGTATCATTCCGCTTCGATTGGGTTATGTTCCCGTTGTGAACCGTGGTCAGCGAGATATTGACACCAACAAGGCAATCAGCGTTGCGCTCGAATACGAACGCCAGTTCTTCGAAAACCACTCGTCGTATAAGGGCAAGGCGCAGTACTGCGGAACGCCTTTCCTTGCACGGAAACTCAATGTGGTAAGCTGATATTTGCTAGTATGGTGACGAAGGAGATACGATCATACTGCATCTAGATTCTTATGGCGCACATTCGGGCGACGTTGCCAGACATCAAGGCGCGGATCTCACAACAGCTGCAGAAATTCAACTCAGAATTACAGAGCTTAGGTGGCGCCTTGGGCGACGGCAACTCAGCCAACATTGTCTTATCAGTTATTACCGAATTCTGCTCCGAGTTCCGCACGGTCATTGATGGTAACACGAACGACCTTTCGCTGAATGAACTTTCTGGAGGTGCACGTATCAGTTTTGTGTTCCACGAGCTGTTCAACAATGGCATCAAGACTATCGATCCCTTTGACCAGGTCAAGGATGGTGACATTCGTACGATTTTGTATAACTCATCTGTGAGTTTGTTCACTTTTCGCGTTGCATCTCGTTTTGAGACGTGTCTCATGATAGGGATCAACACCTGCCGTCTTTGTTGGGACGCAAGCATTTGAAGTTATCGTGAAGCAGCAGATTAAGCGACTGGAGGAGCCCAGTATCAAGTGTTGTCAACTTGTCTACGACGAGTTAATCCGCATTCTGGGTCAGGTGCTTGCGAAGATTGTGAGTCGTTAAACCTATTGTCATATTATGCGATAGTCATGCAATAGTACAGCAAGCTTTCAGACGCTTTCCGGCCCTTCGGGAACGATTCAACTCAGTTGTAGTGAATTTCTTCAAGACCGCTATGAATCCAACCACAAAGCTTGTGACTGACATGGTTGCGTAAGGCTTTCTTCCCTTTCAACTGCTGATTTCTGTTACTTACAAATGATCCAGAATGCAAGCGTGCTATGTTAACACAACGCATCCTGATTTCCTCAATGGACACAAAGTATGCACTGCCGTCAGGTCTGATGTGTGCTGGAGTCTCACTATAATTTTGAGGCTATGGCGATTGTAGGTGACCGGCTCAATGCGAACAAGCCACCACCACCGAGCGTGGATCCTAAGACCGGAAAACTCGCACCAGGCCAGCTCAACAACAACAAGGATCTGGATGTAGATGTGAGACAGCAGGAGACAAGTTTCTTTGGCTCGTTCTTCTCGGCGAGCAAGAACACACCAAAGAAGAAGGGCGCCGCAGTGATGGAGACAGTAAGCACAGACTTGGTCGTATTTAATGATCTTCAATAATGCTGTCGTAGCCTCCGCCAATTATCCGACCTCAAGCTGCGCTCAGCGAACGTGAGACGATGGAGACAGAAGTTATCAGTGTGTAGCACTCTAATATTTTATTGAGCACGCCTAATATCTTCCACCAGAGCTTCTCATTCACTCGTATTTCAACATTGTCAAGCGCGAGATGATCGATATGGTGCCCAAAGCCATTTCTCTGACACTTGTCAACCACTCCAAGGACAACCTTCAGCGGGAACTACTCCAGGAGTTGTACAAGCCTGAAGTCCTCGATGACCTGCTCAAGGAGTCCGAGTACGTCGTCAGCCGCAGGAAGGAGTGCGTCCAGATGGTGCAGGCGTTGAACAAGGCAGAGGAGTGCGTTGACATTCTGACTCCCAACACAACCGCTGATGACTGACTGATCTGCTTTGTTTTTGTACAGGATCGTCGCTGGCGTATGATCGCCCTTGGCTTGCTGGGCGGATCTGGCTCCGTTTTGTTGCATATGCGTACTATAATAATACCCGGTATACATGGATGCTGGTGCTTAGACGCGGTTCGAACACTGGCGATATTGTTTTTGTTCATTTTATCTATGCCTTTCTCTCATCGAGTCGACCGCCATTCGGAGACCGCACTGAGGCCAGAAACTTGACTGTTGCAAAGCTCAAATCGACTTTCTTTAGCAGATCATTATTGCTTGCGAGCGGGCGTTCAGTTCTGACTATTCTCTTTTATAAAACTGTCATCGTCGTGAGTACGTGTCTTCCCGCAGTTTCATTCCCTTCGCCGTACTATCGTGGCCTTCATAACCCGTGGCCTCTGAGCCACCATCTTCAAGCGTAATCCCCAAGTATACGTATTAATAGATGATAACAGCGCATTCAAAAATCTGGGCATATGCAGGAAGAGTGATAGGCTGCAAGTTGAATGGTTCGCTGTGGGTTGTGAGTGAACAAATTCCCAGCGATACGAACATAATATGTGCAGGGCTGCAATCTACATTTATTCTAGGCTTCTCATATAAAAAGAGGAAAGGTCATTTAGGCTGACAACAACTTCATGTTGCATTTTAAAGAGAAGCACAGGGTCAATACCCGTCTCCGTACGACCTGTGCGACCTGCACGGGCGGCTGCTATCATAGTCAGTGCTCCCATCTTCAAATCCACTGCCAGATGCAGCATATCCACAGGAACTCGCTTCGAACTCGCTCAGTGGAGGAGCGTGGTGTTTGGCAGGATGGTCGCGACTTCCGGTGGGGAACAAAGGGGGTTGACCATGGTCTGCATGAAACCTCCTGGAACTCGAATATTGGGAGGTACAGTTGCTGCCACTGCCATCTGAAGTAGAGTCATGTGGATGTTGACGCAAAGAACCATGTTGAGAGCCAGACGAAGCAGACAGATGAATGCTAGGTGAACTAGCGCCGCTTTGGGGGCGCTGCCAGTGTGACGAGGACGAAGAGCTGGTAAAACCATCTGGGAAAGCGTAGTAATTGGCGTACTGATCTTGAGCATGTTCTGCACCAGCGTCCACTCGGTCCCTGCATGATTGCGCCAAAGAATCAGGACCGCCTGCAAGGTTAGCACCCTGGAGAGGGAATCTGGGAAGGCGGCCGCTTTGGGGCTGCCGGGAGCTACCACGGCTAAACTTGAAGTTGTGTAGTGGGGGAACTCTTGAACCAGAGTGACCTCGGTATACTCCTTCGTCGGAAGATCCCAGTTGATCCAGAGACCGTCCGGGGTACGTGCCGTCTGCATAAGCTGGAACAGGTAGCGAACGAGGGCGATTTTTCGACACCGGACACTGTGCGAGATGTGCATCCACATCCGAGCGCAAACCACGATGGCCACAAAGAGTGCATACAGTTAGTGGGCGGATGTATCCACCTGCGTGTTCAGAGTTAGATGACATGGCAAAGCCGAGGTAATCTGTGAACTGCTAGTTGCTGCACATCTGGTTGCCAATCATGCCTTTATATGCGTACCGGGACCACGCTTTGACTGGTGCTTCGCAAATCGCCACAAGTAGAGTGTGAAGACAACGACTTGTGCCTCCTTGCTTTACCCACATTACACTGAGCTTGAGCTAAAGCAATACACATAGGCATTGAAGCTTGAGAGCATCAATCTATACAATAAAATACTCCATGCTCACCATCCAGAGGCAGCTCTAGGAACTACCCATCTGAGCTGGCGAGCCGTACATACCAGCCCAGACAGCCGAGAGTTTGACTGTGCCACAATCTGCCCTTCGAAAACTATATAAGTAAGCACCCGGCGGTTTGATGATGACATGAGATGAGTCTGAAGCGTGGTGAATACATGAAGCATGTTACGTCGGTATCCTGACCTGGTTAATTCACTGTTGAGCTTGACTATCAGCGAGGTATCGAATTAGAATCTTGAAGTGACAAGTTGATAGTTGAATATTCCTCTTCAGCAGATTCTGGGCTTGTTGAAAGTCCCATTGTGAATGTCGGGCATTCTCTCAGGATACGTATCGAAGGTTGAACGGGATAACAGACAGGTGTAGGAAATAGACAATTGAAGTCAAATATAAAAAATTGAAGCAAGTCGTCCTCAATAGCGTCAGCCAGCCAAGGATACAGGTTCTCCCCCTTTACACTACATTTTGTAGCCCGCACGTAAAAATCCCTGGATCTCGGGCCTTGTATCATTTGGTGAGGTTGCTGGTCTTCCTGTGAGCCACTTCGTCGGTGCTGTTCAAAGGTGGGATCAACATGAGATTTACTAGAATCTTGTAAAAAAAAATGGAAGCTATGCCCTTGACTGCAACCTCAGATTCCGTCCTCTCAATCAAGGTAATCAAACGTTCATCATTCGGCTCATCACGGAACTGTAATTCACGTCGATATATCTTTTCGACGCGATCTGGCACCACGTTGTAAGCTGTAACACGCAAACCCGAATGCATAGTGCGGTCGAATCCTGCACGATTCTGGTGGCGCATCGAGTTGTGACGACGCCGACGAGCTTCAAGTTTTGTACTGATCCGCACGAAATGCGGGTGCACAAATGGCTTATTGGCAGACTCCGTTATGTGATGGGGAAGCTTGCATGCCTCCCGCAGGTTTCATTTAAAACCGCTGGGAGGATACAGTGCGAGGATGATGTGAGGTCGTAATTGAAAGAGTTTGGTAATTACGCAGTGACGCGCGATCCTGTGGTCCAGCTGTAAACCATCTTGCAAGTAATGCCCAGAAGGGGACCATAAGCCGTCCAACGCTCGTTTAAATTCAGCTGTTAAGCCCGCTTGGGAGAGTAGCGCGCAGATCGATGCGCCACGGAAAGCACCATGCAGTAGCTCGTCCACGAGAGCGGTTTAGATGTGCTCGGGAAAACCATGGTCCCTGAAAAATAAATAACAGCAAATCGTAGGCTGTTCATAGAACTGTCTGGGAGGCGAAGACCCTCGTGCACGTCTGCAAGGGTACTGGGTGCCGCGAGATCGGCCGTAATCGCTGGGCTACCGTAAGGCCTCGGTAAGGGAAAATCGAAATGACTTAAACATTTGGGACCACCGTCTACAGGGTTGAGGGACAGTGAACCGAGCCGGTCAACTGAAGAACGCAAGAAGATATGCTGGTAATCGGGGTCGTAGGGCCGACAGATCATCTTTTCATATTCTGCAGACCGTCCAACGGTGTCACAGCGGTCCCAGTCGATGATAGCATCGATAGACCAATCGTCGTTGACGAGGATGTTCCCCGGGGTCAAGTCGTTGTGTGAGAGCCCGTGCTTTGCTGATGAGTCCTAGTTGGGACTCCACTATCGATACCGCCAACCAGCCAAAGTCTCGAATCAGTACACCAAGCGTATATCCAGGCCTTTGTTCCATCACCATGTAGCTGCAGTTCCCCGAGTACCTGTATTCGAACACCCGAGGAACTGGAACTACTTCACCTGCAGAGCGCATGAAGTCCACAATTTTTTTGACATCCACCACAAGCGGCATCATCTTCAGTACCTTCTCATCGTCAAGAAAAAGGATCTGTGTGGCGGCTACAACAAAAAGGGGCATTTCCCGAGGTGGCGCGATAGTAGTAGCCACCACTGACATCCCGAATTGACCACGGGGGCGCAGAATTACATCTTCGACCATTCGCTGGCGGAGAGGGAGCAGCGAATGTTGATGCAGTATTCATCGGGCAGCTATAACACCGGCACATAGTCGCGGTCAGCTTTGGAAGGATGAAAGTATAAATACCCCTTACATCGTTTAGATATCTTCTAAGACGTGGCGCAATTTTTGCTGTCTTCTCAGTCAGATGCGATTATAAGTATCGGAATGAGCTCTTGTCTACAATTCATTCCTCGTACGGGGGTACGTCGACACTTCAGTTTCAGCGACTGAACGTTCTACTGGGTCATGAGGAAGTCGTGGTCAGGGATTGTGTATAATAACTTGAACTCAGCTTCACGTGAGGAATTATCATCAATGCGCAGCTTTCAGTGGGCGTAATCAACGTGTGATTTTGCCGCCAGTGCCGGTTCTCCGATCATGGTAGCTTAGGACTGGTTCCGCGATGTGATAGGTGGCTTACGATGGCCTATGAAGTGATAGTAAGGACAAAGCGTTGACTTTGCCCTTTATTTTGTACGATACAGTGAAGCCTTGCTCTCTTTAGCACTACCTGTGGCTTTGCAAAACATTTAGTACTGGATGATATGCGACTTTCCAAGCTGAATCTGAGTCAACTTATTTAATAATCGGACGTACTTAGATGTACAGCGGCGAAAATTCCTAACGTATGGAATATTCTTGAAACCCTGGCTATCCCTATATTTCTTCACAGGTGCAGATCTGACCGAGCCGTACAAGCCACCTGATCGATCTCGGCCTGTGTTTGATCACGAATGTCCGGCTACAAGACCATCGCCAACCTGCAAGCCAGCAGGGCGGTGGCTCTTTACGGATTCCAATCAGATGATGGGAGTATTCACGAGGAAGCCCACGCTACTGTCTCAGTACGGGTTGGCACGATTCG
Organism: Fibroporia radiculosa; assembly: GCF_000313525.1. Lineage (NCBI taxonomy): Eukaryota > Fungi > Basidiomycota > Agaricomycetes > Polyporales > Fibroporiaceae > Fibroporia > Fibroporia radiculosa. The sequence continues at coordinate 10,174 of NW_012133474.1, read as the reverse complement.
TACGTTCTCAGTAATTTTAAATGGACACTTTCAGTAAATGCACTGACCTCCATATACCATGAGTATAGCGCCTTTCAGGTGGTCTACATCTTCTTTCGTTACCTACCCGTCTGCTGAAACCCTTCCAAGCAGAGACGTCAGGAACGACTTCTTTGCACATCCCGCGACCCGAAGAGCCATGAACGAACCAACTTTAGTATGTACGGCCAAGGCTCACAATGTCACTCATCACTTTCTTATAGGGACTGTCCAGGGTGGCCCGCACACGGTGTTCAATGTCTAGTATGCATCGCATTAGACCAGACATGAAAGGCGGAGTAAGTTTTACTGAAAGTGTCACATGAGAAATGAGTATGTATATCAAACTCTTACAGACGGGGAAGAAGCCTATGAGTGTTGTATCCGCGCCACCGAGTTCAGAGGAGTCTGTAATAGCTCCGCCTGCGAGCTCTACATATCTGCCGTGTGGATCCTGTCCATAGATCTCGAGCATTGTTGCTCCTGCAAACCTGCATAAAATAAGATTTCGTGGAGAATATACGAACACCTGACACAGCATACCTTTTGACATGCGATGTGAACATGGAGGGCGACTCGACCAGATCCAACAAGTTTTGAATCATGCTTCCCTGAAGAGGCTGGAATGCAGTCTGGAATCATTTGCGATGACGACGGTGATCGTTATCATATGGTAAAAGGAACAATACAGGGTCAAATCCAATTCTAACGCGATGTGATCAGTAGCCATCCCACAGCCATGACTCTCATACCTACAATTCAGTCAGCACAATTGTACAGGGCCTATCGGAGTATCTCGAGCTTCTCTTCTCCAACAGCTCATGAGCCACGTTTGAGGCGTTGACTACCGCGACTGGCTTGTGGAACACCTGAACAAAAAATCAGTCGTCTGCAAGAGGGGCCGGCAAATGAGCAATGACATGAATGGTGCCGAAGAAGTACAACACCGTATTGCCCAGCCCATTGTGCAAACACCTTGTATTGATATCGGGATGGAAGCTGGTGAATGTTTCCCAGTAGAGGAAGCCATTTTGGGCCAGGTGGGAGCTAGCCGTTAATACTACGCGAACGATGAAGTGCAACGAGGAACACGAGTGCAAGGACAGCAGAGATGATAAACTTCAGGCTATAGTCGACAGACATGGGCGGCTGCACTCAAGCCGCAAAGTAGAGGACTTTACATCAACGGGACCAAACCTAGGCACTCACACCGAGATGTGGAAAACATGGAACAGCCAACCTATAGAAGCTAAGGAGTTAAGCATCCCTAGCTATCCTAAGACACAGTGACGTTGCGGATGTCCGTCATACTGAACCACCCGGAAAGTCTCTCTCGGGCCCGTCTTGATGTACCACCGAGTAGGAAACCGGGTATCGGACAAGGACAAGAACGGCTAGCGCAACAGGCACGAGTGAGGGATGATGACAACGCCGCAATGTCAGGCCGGGACAGAAACAACCAGAGGCGTACACATAACGACATTCGCACATCGAAGGCGGACGTCAGTGCTCTGCAACCAATGCCACCACACTCAATTGTGCTTCCACTCTCACGACAGTGTGTGCGTCCTTGCACTTGAATTCCAAGTATCGACGTCAGATTCAGAACCTCGCGAGCTGGGCACCAGCAATAAAATCACCCTGCCTCCAGCATTTTGGGCCGTAGAATTTGAGGATTTTTATATGTTGGGCTCACCATATAATCAAACCAATGTGCTCACCAGCAATCTCTTTGAAAATATCCCCAGGCATGCAGAATGAGACAACGTTTACAGCACTTGTCAATGATGAAGATGCCGGCATAAAGCGATCCGAGAGTGAATGCGCGGCGTCTCACATGCGTGACTCAAAAAGGCATAGCCGGCGCCTCGGAGTGTTGCGATGAAGTTGTAAACTAAAATGTTTACAATGTGAATGAATTTCGATACTTATTTCATTATGAGACAGCGCTTAGCGCGAAGTAAACGGCATTACTAGTATGACGAGAGTTGAAGTTACATGAGCGATTGAGTACAAGAACACAGAGTACATTTAGAAGAAATCTCATGTCGCGCATGAAATGAATAGAAAGTGCAAAGCGCAGCATTTCACTGACCATTCCGGGATTGGCCGTTCGAAGGGAAGGCCGCGTTGCCATTGCCGACACCAACGCCACGTATATTCGCGTTGGAGCTGTTCGATGCGACATAGCCGCCAGATTCCACCGAGGGTATAGACCCGATGTGAGAGGAGCGATGTTCACTGTGGCGTGTGCCAACCATACGATCAGCACTTGACGACCCATTGGTACCCGTATCGGTCGGCCGCTGAAAGCTGTTTGATCCAGCACCAGATCGCATGCCTGCCCGGGTTCTGTGCCCCGAGTGAGAGTGGACTACGGTCATCGGCGTCCGAGAGTTCTGTGAAACGGAGAGGCGGACGGTAGAGGAGGCCAGATTGCTTGTGACAGTGAGAGTGGACGAAGGAAGGTTGCCGACGCCGCGCCGATCATCAACTTGGTTGGTGTCCCCCACGTCCGGCTGGATTGGCTCGACGGGCTGAGGCCGGATAGTTGTGACTCGAGCTGGATTTGAATCGATCTGAGGGGCGATAGCTGAGTCTTGTACGATGACGTCCGTCTGGACTTGTATCATTGGCAAAATGTTCCGATGGGGAAACACTCTAGTCTGAGTACTGCTCTGTACCATACCGCCTAGTCTCCGTCGCCTGACCGGGCACACCAGATTGTGATGAGCACTATCTGCGCGATGATGAACCTTCTTACAATCCGGGCACCGGGTGTAGTGCGGATCATGATAAGTCGAGGGCGAGTTTCGAGGAGTAGAAGACATTGGTGGGTTGTTAAAAATCACTGTAGAACGGCCGAGCGAGACTTTTATACGGATGCAAGCATCCAACTACATGCAATCGTCAGTACACTGCAGGACACTGCGGGTGGCGGCAATGAAGTGCCACAATGTGGCGTCGTTACGAAATGAGACAGTGCTGTACGAGTGCCATAAAGCCGATGTATAGCTTCTAGAACTAGCTCTGAGTATCTGCGAACGGGCAGTCATCAATCAAAGAAGCACTCACTGATACTTGGGAAGTGGTTGAATTGGCCTAGATTACTCGTGTGCCACCAGAAGCACCGAGTTCGTTACGAGAAGGAGGAGCAGAGTGCCGCTCCAAAGTCGCTGTGATGTATGACGTTCGATGTGTGCGACTTGAATTAGTCCGAGTAGAGTCACTTGCCTCTGAGTTGGAGGGGTTTCATGGGAAGGACCACCGTGGCGTGCACAAATTCAAGTCAAAACAGATCCGCTACGTATCACATACTAGCGTGTCCATAAAATACTAGCTGAAAGGAATGCCAGAACTTTGAGCGCACTCGCACCAGAAGACGAACTGAGCAATTCGACTTATTTTACCATCTTGCATAACTGTGTGGAGCGTGGCAACGGCGAGCTCGGTTGTCTGTGCTTCCCATGAAAAACAGAGCACAAATGGAATCCTCCCGCTGACGACATTTCAAGGGTCCTGTGATTGGCATCTCGATGCAAGGCTTGTATGGATTGAGCAGGAGACGTGAGGCATTACTGGGCATCTGGCACTCGAAGCGCAAGATATATTACGTTGCAAATTAGTCTGTGTTGGTTTCCATTTGTCGCGCGTGTGCTAATATTTGACAGCTGCGACTCAACCGCAACGGATTGGTTGCATTCTGCTTGGGTCATGCGACTTGTTTAACGCGGACATTACGGCCGCGATAACGGTGCGTGCACATCTTGTCCAGCGGAGGCGTATGATTCCTATTGAATCTAAAAGATGAGTCTGGACACCAAAACATGCCTCGCTCTCAACGTGGTTCCAGAGTGTCAGAATACAGTGGTTGATGTAGTACGAATGAAGTCTTGCCGTTAGAGGCAATTCGGGGAAACCCGAAAGTCGAGGAGCAAGGTTCCGCCGCGGTGGCGACGCTGACGAACGCCTGCGGCATCCAGCTGCCGCGCATATAGTCAGGGTCTCGCAGAGCCCCCGCTTGGACCAGAACCACTTGCATCTCGAGGCCCACGTCGACAGTTCTCTCGACGATGCAGCTCTGGTCGTCTGGGCTGCGCGCCCTCAAACCGACTGGAGGGGGTGCGATACTGCACCACCCTCAACCGTCTCATGTTCGCTCTATCCACGTCTCATCATTCGTTCCGCGTCCCCATGTCGGGCAAGGTACTTCGACTACGCAGACAATATTCAAACAGACCCGGACGCTACTCTCGCGCTTCATCACGCACCTTACCGCCCCAGGCACCCTGCGTTCGCCTCAGAACTTCCCCGCTTCGGCTCGTTCTCTGTACAATGGCCCCACCCAGATGCGCACAATTCAGCAGGGCTTATCGCTTCCTGCTCGCCATGCCCTCTCGCGCCCACTGCAGGCTCCCCACCTTCCCCGTGCTCCCAGTGTTCCTCGTGGAGTGAGTCAAGTTGGCTTGGGGCTCGCCCGCAACTTCTCTACCGGGCGTCCAGTGTTCCAAAACCTCGTCGAGAATGTGCCTGTCGCTGGGCGAGCGTTCTGGGAGGCCGATTGGGAGCTGAAGATGAACAAGGAGAGGGAGAGGTTGCGTATGCAGAAGGAAAGCAAGAAGAACAGCAAGAAGGCTAGCAAAGAGATGTCCAAGCCGAGGAGAGAGGCTAAGCCTCTCGCTGCGACTGTCGAGGAGGAGAGGAAGGCCGAGATGGACCACTACTTCCCCAATGTCATCGATTCCGAGGTGACGACCCACCTCCTGATTCCGCTTGCGCCGACGCCCGCCTCGCGCATTCCTCTTCCCGTCTCTCCTCAAGTTTCTCCCTCTTCGCACCCGCTTCTTCCATTCCCACTCCTTTCAAGCTTGCATAGCGCTCACAGCACACAAACACTCCGGATTTCGTCGCTGTTTTCTCGCCTCGATGCAGCACATGTATTCCAAGATCCGGGCGTCCACTGCGAGGCTCACGGGGATCCCTCTGGACTGTGCACCCTCCTTGAGGTGACATTCGAAGGATGGGACGAAGCTAGAGTGCGGAGTGTACTGGGGGAAGCAGGGCGCGGCTGGTGCGTAATCGACGAAGTCCGAAAGGATAAGGAGAGAGAAGACAGAGAGAGGATGGAGGATGTTTTGGAAGCCATGAGCATGGACAGTGAAGTGAGCTGGGGAGACAGCTTAGAGGATGCGCAAGGACTCACCGTGGATCCTTCGCACTCCTTGGTCCTCCCCACTCTCGATTTCTCCGCCTCCTTTCCTCTTCCTCCCCGCGTTTCATCCCCGTCGATTGCCACACCTCTGTCGGACCTCGAGTTCCACAACGCATGGACGTCAATGGAAAGCGTTTCCCATGGCGAATCGGCACATCGATTGAACTCTGCAGGATCGGAGTTGGAGTCGAGTTGGGTCGGATCCGATATGGGGGTGGCCCAGCCGGATGTGAATTCTGAGTGGTCTCGCGGGTCCGATAGTAGTTGGTGTGGTTTCAGTTCGTCCTTCACAGCTAGGATGAACGATGCGGATCGCCCTGCAACGCGCGTCCTCTGAAAGATTTTTTCTTTTGAAATATTACTCTATGTCGACTCGTTTTCTGTCATATGTATCATATGTCCGCTATCCGTATTTTCCTGTAAAACATCGGACCTAATTGGCTTGCATAGTGAGGAAGGATTTGTCACTTGCTAGCTAAATATACATGAACTAGTGGATGCTCCCGCCGGCCGTGGACACATACGGCTATGGCTTCCCATAGGCGAAGGGTGTCGCTGCGTCGGCGCAGAGGACGAGTTTGGTATCTCCCGCGCGCTCTACGCGGACCACGTGCAAAATTGTAGTTTCGGTTTCTCAGCATTGGCAACGACTCGGTCACCGACGTCTCTTCTTGTTCAACTTTGCAAGCAGCGCTGGATACGACATCGCCGGCGTGGAATGACCAAGCGAGGCGCAGTGATCTGGACGCAGGACGATTACAGACCAGCGAGCGCGTCATATGACACGACCGACGCCTGCCATCCTGAGGGGAATCAGGCTCCCGAGACGTTATAAAGCCAAGACGTCTGAGACCATCCCCGTCTCACCCTCTCTCCCCGCATCATCCCCATCGATCGTTTGGTCAGCCGCCATATCGTCCCTATCTGCCCCCCGCACCGCCCTTGCTCTCTCCTGTGCCCAGAGATCCTCTGTTCCCGCGAATAGACTTGCCGCCTTCAGGCTCTCCCAAGTGCGTTCAGCAGGCACATAGATTCACTCACCATCCTCACCGTCCCCGCGCAGATCAGTAGAACTATCACAACTACAGCAATCCAAAAAATGCCGCCTGTTACGACGCCTGGCCACGAGAAATTTGACATTATCTACATTGGAGGAGGGAGCGGTGGTGTTGCTGGATCGGTGCGTTCGCCTGTATACATTGATTCTGACACTCGTCTCACATATCTCTACCGTTAGCGCCGCGCCGCGTCATATGGCGCGAAAGTCGCGTTGATCGAGCATTCAGAAAGGTTGGGCGGTACTTGCGTGAACGTTGGTGCGTTCTTGACCAGAACTACGCGCATATATCCGTGCAGAATGCTCACATCATCCACTATTCATAGGATGTGTCCCGAAGAAGGTGTGTAATATTCTCTCCTGACCACCTCAGTATGACGAGGGGCTGTTGCGGCTTCGCGCATATGGAACTCAACCTGCACAGGCAGCCGGCTGAGTTGTTTGAATGACAAAGCAACTCAGAAGGCTAAGCTCCATGCGTGCACAATCGCAACCGCCCCATTTTATACGTTACACTTTGGCTTAAGCCTCACGCAGCATATTAATTGATGAATTTCGCAGATTATGTGGCATGCTGCCGATATTGCAGACAAGATCCGGCACGCAGCTGGATACAAGTTCCATGGTCCAGGCATCGGATCTCCTCAGTTCGATTGGGCGTCATTCAAGCCCCAGCGTGACGCCTACATCCGGCGGCTGAACGGGATCTACGACAGCAACGTCGCCAAAGAGGGTGTCGAGCTGCATCACGGCCATGCACGTGTGCTCTCGCCTACCAGCGTGCAAGTGACCCGGCCCGATGGATCGAAGTACGCCTTGCAAACAGACAAGATCGTCGTCGCGACCGGTGGGCGGCCGACGGTCCCCTCTGACAGCGAGATCCCTGGTGCAAGCTTGGGTATCGACTCAGACGGCTTTTTCGACCTTGAGCAGCAGCCGCGTCGCGTCGCGGTCGTCGGGGCGGGCTATATCGCCGTCGAGCTGGCAGGCGTGTTCCATACGCTCGGCAGCGACGTACACATGGTTATTCGCGGTGACACCGTCCTGCGCACATTCGACCCATCTCTCGGCGAGGTCCTGACAAATTGGATGGAGCACACCGGTATTAACTTCCATAAGAGCCAGAAGGTCGTGCGCGTCGAGGGCGCGCCGGGCCAGACGCTCACAATAAACACCGACAAGGGCACGAAGGTCGAGGTTGACTGTGTGCTGTGGGCCATTGGCCGACATGCGAACACGGAGGACCTCGGGCTGCAGGAGCTCGGCGTGAAGATGGACGCGAAGGGCGACGTTGTTGTGGACGAGTGGCAGAAGAGCAACGTACCGGGCATTTTTGCGCTCGGAGATGTCTGCGGCAAAGCGCTCCTTACGCCCGTAGCGATCGCTGCAGCGCGCCGGCTGAGCAATCGCTTGTATGGAGGGGAGCAGTACAAGAACGACAAGCTGGATTACGAAAATATCCCGACGGTCGTGTTCTCGTATGTGTAGTCTTCTTGCCTGGCTGTCCGCGGCGTGCTGACCGGCCTTTTGAAGGCATCCCACCATCGGCACCGTCGGTTTGACAGAGCCCGAGGCGCGCAAGAAGTACGGTGATGCCAATATCAAGATCTGTGAGTGGGCATTATCCTGCGTAGCGGGTCCCTAATGAGCGTTCTACATCGCATCACAGACAAGTCGTCGTTCCGCGCGTTGTACTTCTCGATGCTCCCCGAGGATCACAAGGAGCCCTCGATGTACAAGCTGATCTGCGCGGGTCCTGAGGAGCGAGTTGTTGGCATCCACATCATAGGGCTCGGGAGCGACGAGGTCATGCAGGGCTTCGGCGTTGCAGTGAAGATGGGCGCTCGCAAGCAGGACCTGGACGACACGGTGGCGATCCACCCAACGTCTGGCGAGGGTCAGTGGTATTTATGCTGCGCGCGTTTTGATGATCCAGTCACTGATTCCTTTCATTGCTGACAGAGCTTGTGACGCTGCGCTAAACATGGTGTCATGCGGACAGAAAGGAAGAAACAGATGCGTTCTAAATGTAGCTATATTCGTACAAGTACAGTCATAACGAGGATAGAGTTCGAATGGTAATTCGGGTCTCGACCTTCCCAAAGATACGACGGGACGAAGACTGTTTGCCCATCTTCAACTTCGACACGTTGCTGTGTACATGCTGTCCGCTTTGCAGACTCGTTCGACAACAGCGTATTCCCGTGGGTGTTTTTCGGATTAGCGAGACTGGAGTGAAGAACATCCAGCATTTGGCCGTGCGGTAGTACCTCAACACATATGTTGATGGCCGGCATGGTATGTTCCAGTACTGCATGAACCTGAGTCCTGAGGCTCTACTGGTGATCAATGTGGGCTGTGCTCCCGGATGCTATCACTCTGAGAGTAGCTGTCAGTCCATCATGAGAATTCATAACATCTGACAGTCAGAATCCGGTAGATGCAAGTACAATCATTGTACCTGTCATCAATTGCCTGCACTTGATTTCATGTCCTTACAATGGCCAAAAAACAGCGAATCGGTCCGGTTGATAGTTCAACAATCCAACCATGGGAACAGTTGAGCTGCTCCACACTGTATCTGCGCTATATCTACGGTTGGGGCGAGGGGCAGGCGCCTGAGTCCGTTTGCCTCCGCCACCAGTACGCTACAACGCGCTACTCCCTCAGCGAGCTAGTACGCCAGAGACAATCAATGTAAGCTAGTTGTACGATCGCGATTCAAGTAAGCATGTTATTTTGTTCGTCTGTTGACTCTCGCGCACACCAATCTCCAAAGCTTCCCAGCGACGTCATTATAGCTCTATGGTATGGATACAGAACAGCAGACGCGCCCCCAGCCTGGTGCTACTAGATCTCGGATTCGCTTGCGGCTAGGTGATAGTATACAATGGTGCAGACGGCTTTGTATTGCTTCATATCATCGGCTACCATGGGCCACCATGGGCCGCCACCAATCTTCCTCCAAATCTAGTAGCAGTAAGTCCACAAGTCCCAGTGCAGTCGGTCAGCGCGCGAGACTCGCTGACACTTTGTGCAGATGCACGCCCCACGGAATTCTCCTCGTCATCACCGCGCAACACCCACGTAGGAACCCACCAGCACCTTCGCCCGTACCCCCCTCTCCCTCCCTCCAAGGTTTCACCAAGCCAAACTTACCAACGGTCTGGCCGGTCCATCTCCGGGATCTGGGAGCCGATTGGCATCCTCTGTAGTGCCCCCATGAGAAGGTCACCAAGCCCAACTTACCGGTGGTTTGGCCGGTCCATCTCCGGGATCGAGGAGCGCGTCGCCATTCCATCCTTCCCTCCTGTACACCCAAACCTGCACGCACACCATCTGCTGCCTCCACTCCCGCACGACGTCTGGGACATAGTCGTTGATGTGCTCACGGGCGCCCTCTCAGACGACGCCGAAGAGTGGGGCACATACGCGAGCGTGTGCCGCGCTTGGTACGCAAGGTGCCGCCTCAACTTCGTCCGCGCGCTGCGCAGAGGCATGCTCATCGACGGCCGTCTGGGCATCGCCCGCGCTGCACGAATGGCGCGCCGCCGGCCGGACGTGGGCGACGCGGTGCGCACGGTGACGCTGGTGGGCGGCACCGCGCTCGCTCCGTTCGCCGCGATGATGGCGCGCGTCCTGCGGCAGGTCGAGACGCTAGAGATACAGGCGAGCGAGGAGGAAAAGTATGGGGGTAGGGGCACATACCTGTGGGTACCTTTGGCGGGCCCGCCGCGCGGTGGCGGGCTGCACGTCAGCGTTGATACGGCGTTGCACTTGTCCACATTCACCTCGGTGACCTCACTTGTGCTCATGCGCGTTCAGTTCGCGTCAGTGCTGTCCTTGGGTCGGCTCGTGTGCGCGCTGCCAGCCGTCGTACACGTCGT
>NW_012133473.1:39746-63737 GCF_000313525.1 Fibroporia radiculosa | reverse complement strand
GGTCGGGGACGGTGGGCACGGTGCGTGCAGGCATGGGGGCGGGGAGGGAGAGGGCGACGTGGAGGGGGAAGAGGGCGTTGAGGAGGGGGAAGAGGGCGTTATGAGGCGCGCCCGGAAGCGAGATGGGAGACGAAGGGCCGGGTTCGAGTTGCTTTCCTGGCGAAGACAGGCAAGTGCTTGACGTGATCATCTCGCTCAAGAGACATAATCTAATCGATCCCTCGGCTAGGACCACCCCCAGGCACGGGGAGTACTGCCTCTGCGTCTCCGCATCCTCCGGTCGCCGCCACCCTGCGTGGTCCCACCCAGTAGACGATCGCGCCACCACCGCACCCCCGCCCTCCTCCCAGATCGCTGGATTATTACTATCTAGATCCAAGTGGGCACATGTGTGTCGACTCTCCCTTGGCATACATGATTGCCGCAACTATGGAAATCAACTCCTCCACCTGCACCTTCACCATCCCTCAGCGGCTCACCCGTTCGCGTCCCCATCTCCGCTGTCCACTTCTCTCACCAGCTTCCCTGCCGCCGCGTCTCCCGCGCACAATTTTCTTCCCGGCGCCGCCCAAGCTGCGGCATCGGCTGTCGTCCAAGCTTTTTTCAACGCTCAATCATGCGGCGTGCAATCCTACATTTTCAAGCATCATTCCCTCCCTGATCCGACCGCCAGCCGGTGCCAAACTCGAGCAAGTACGCCTTGGTACGTACTTTTGAAGGACTCCATGGATCACTCGCGGAATCAATCATGCCTCTAAACGGTGACCAAATCCAAATTAGACAGTCACGAAGCGAGCATCACGTGAGATTCTCCGGACATGTCGTGCCGCCCAGTCACCGCTGTGACTCAGCCTACTACGCGACCATTTTCAATCTGTTAAAGTTGCTCGCAGCTCTCGATATCTCTCAACTGAGCCACAATTTGCCCTCATTCTATTTCCATGACATGATCTTTGGACCACTCGAGTGATAAATCTCCTCGAGCTGAGCCGGAGCCTCGCCAACAAATTGGGCGGGTTCATTTCAACGATACGTTCCCGGCGACAGGAACGCAGTGGAGCATCTCAATGAGCGAAGCTGATTGCATAGTACAGTATACACATATACAAGGACGTTGAGTCTGTCAAACTTCACAGCCCCATCGGAATCCTTGTCACCCTTCATGATCGTCCGATACACGGCTCGGACTCGGAACGCCCTCGCCTTTGCATCAGACTCAGAGCACAACGGCTGCAAATGTCTCGTACACTCATCCCGTCTCAAACACCATAGCATCAAACCTCCCTCCTCAAAGCGACTCGAGACTCCCGGGCCAAAACGCGTTCCCATCTTTATTCGCCTCATACCACCGCGTATCGTGCGCCAACAACACCCGCACGCGCGGGTTCTGCGCGACTTCCTGGATCTTTCCAATCGTCGCCGCCGCCGTCGCCTTGTCCTGGTGCATGCACCCCAAATGCTCGCTGTCCGCAATGCCCGCCTCGCCCGCGATCAGCCGCCAGTCGTGCGCCGCGTCCGCGACGAGGAACACCCACCCGCCGTCCGCCGACGTGCGCACGAGCGCGGTGAGCTGCCCCGGGAGGTGCCCCGGTGCGTCGACGAGGTACAGGCTCCCGTCGCCGTACCAGTCGTACGCGTGCGGGAACGGCCCGACCGGCGTGCGCATCTCCGTGCGCTCCAGGTACCGCGTCCGCCCGGCCGGAAGCACATCCGAGCGCACGAATCCGTTGGGGTCTGCGGGGTACCCCGGCGTGTGCAGCGCGCGCGTCTCTGCGCCGACGACGAACGTCGCGCGCGTGAACGGCGCGGTGTCCCCGATGTGGTCAAAGTGCATATGCGAGATGCAGACGTGCGCGATCTGCTCCGGCGCGAGCCCGCCCTTTTGCAGCGAGTCGGCGACGTCCTCTGGGATGTCGACCGTGAAGTACTGCTTGATGATCGCCGCCTGCGTGGGCGGCAGGCCCGTCTCCCAGTCCTTGCGAAGGCCGAGGTCAAAGACGAATGTGTCGCCACTCACGGAGTGGCGCAGCAGGAAGGAGAGGCACGGGGCGCGGATCATCTCGCTGGGGTCCGTGACGCTGTCAAGGATCCGGGCCAGGGGCAGCTGTGCAAATCCAGCACGGAGAACAGACACCGTGCAATACGCCTGGTTCTCGGACGGTGGAGGGAGGCTCATGGTGCGCGCTTGACTTCAAGTTCAGGTCTAGTGAAGGTTTAGGCAAAGGTAGAGATGTAGGAAGCAGCCACGTACATTGGAGTCTGGATGGTCGTGTAAGTTTGGGGTCCGTTCGGTGTGAGCTGCTTTATAAACCTCTCTGTACCTGACTCACGCGCAGTGGTGGTACGCAATCGCGTTGACGCGTGTGGCATCAAATAGTCTCGAATCAGACTGCGTTTCATTCACTTTATCGACATCCCGAAGAATATGCCGTATGAAATGAATACCAGACCAGTCTCCATGAAAAGTGGATAGACAGATTCTTCGATGCATCTCGCCATGTATTTCCAAAAGTTTTACATAGCAGGTCATACACCATGCCATGGGACATCTTCCGAATCGATGCATCGCCATCGCTAGATCAGCCGCCTTATGCCGAGAGACGCCAATATCACTTTAGCACTAGATTGTAACGCCAAATGTTGCGAACGATGAGTTCAAAAAGGCACATCGTGCCCTCTGATACCTTCGGACTTTCATCCAGAACATGTATGATGGATTAATCAGTGCGCGTATAACAGCGATGGCCCCATGAAGCAAGGGATCACTCTAGTCACGTCAATCTGTGCTTGACGCCACTACGAAGCCGAGACATATCTTGTTCAATGTTACATGTATTAGTACGGTTTCCACAGACTTCGAAATCGCGATTAGACAGATCTCTTGGACCATCATATAAGATTGTTTAATGATTTATTCAGACATTTCGACTCACCGTAATGAAGCTCACTAGAACTTATAAAGTGGCTGAAACCTCCTCCGAGCACACCACACAGCACCGTCTGGTAGGAACTCCCCGCGACCTCGGAGAGTCTTGTTCCGCACAATACTATCACGTCAGAATTTCCCCGCAATCGTGGGGAGTCTTGCACTGGCAGGCATCACATCATCGTGTCAGAAACTCCCCAGGATTGCGGGGAGTCTCGTTCTTGGTGCAGTCCCACAACACAAACCCTGTCTATCAGACACCCCCGTGGGTGAACGGAGAGCAAGTGGCAGCCAACATGACTCGTCAGCTGACTTTCTTGAGCTCCTTACCCTCTTCTATGAGTAAAATGGATTTATATCTGCTAGTCGGTGCGTGGCTGAGTCACACATAGAAATGCCTTTCCTGCCGCTCCGCGCGCCCATCTGTTCTTCCTGGCGTTCTTGTGCTAACTTCTAGGAGGGGACGAGAACAACCACATATTGTGCTCCATACGTATAACATTCCAAACCATACAGTACTGATACACCCACGACCCACGGCCGGTGGAATCCGGTTATAGCATATTTCCAAAGCAAAGAACCGAAAGAAGACGCTCATGACCAAGAGGACGGGCTGAGGAGACGGATGCTGAGTCAACGCGCCGAAGGCGATAGGCTATAGCAGATACCCAAACGTACCCGAATGATCCTCCCGTCGGAATGGTCTTCCAGCTGGCAGACCTGCCGTCGGCATTGTCGAAGGAGACCGTATTACCCCACCATGTCTGGATTGTGTTGATCCCAATCTGTCCTTTCAGCGGATACTGGAGGCAGAAGAAGATGACGATAATGGAAACAGCCACGCCCGAGTCGAGGCCGGCAGACAGGACGTCTGAGGGACAAGCAGTCAGCACGGCCGCGCCACATGGCACTGGTCAGACGAGCAGCGTACAATTGTACTTGGTCCACCAGGAGAAGTGACGCCTGCGGATGACATAGTTGAAGATAAACCCGACGATGGCCCACGGGACATAGTTGACGGCACTAGCGGGGGGAATCGCACCCGTTCCGCTGAAGATGACGGGGAAGTTGACATATTTGATGAACGAGTTCGGCCACCTCCGCGAGATGGCCCACGCGACGGCCGGACAGACTGCGCCTACCAGGAAGAACCACACCAAGCCGCTAAAAAAGACAATCAGATACATGGACACCAGGTACTGGACAGAAGACGAACTAGTAAATTTGTCCCTTGGAGAATTGGCGGGCAGGACCAATCACACCCCAGATGAAGGATGCTGTGCCGAAGACCTCGGTTGAGGGGCACTGGAGAAGTATACACGTCAGAGTCAGATCACATTAGAGTGTCGGGCTGCTTACGATGAAGCCATTCTCCTGAGTGGGAGAACACATATCGGGGATATTAGTGAACATCCACGCCTGCACTCCGAGCTGCACGGTGCCCGCGATGACAGTCGCCACTACTTGGCACCAGAACATCGGGCGGGGCGAGATCTTCATGTAGTGCCCAAGCTTGAAGTCGGAGGCGAACTGCAGCGCTTGGTACATAGTGATATATCCCCACGTCTTGAACATCATCATCGCAATCGGGCGTCCTGGTAATGCATAACCGATAATAAGCTCTGTAATAACACTGGGGAAGTGTGAACTTCAGGGTCATTAGGTTCGCAAGCCGGAACGTACTTCAAACCAAGCTGCTGGTTCGTGATAGCTTGGATCATCCCAACGGGAACACAATATACAAATGCTGTATATGCGTTATTACGATGATCGTAGATCAAAAACTGACGGGAGGCATACCAATAATCAGGCTGAGAACAAACGCCCAGACGGGGAATTGCGTGCGCCAGACCTCGATTGCTACAATACCGAAGACGAACATTGAAACTGCATATTCATATGTTCTGAGAATGAGGAGGAATAAATAGAAAATGCTACATACGCAACAGCGTCGCGTACCACCATTCTGGAACTTGGCGGTACCTTGACATCAATCTTGCGTGGATATCCGGTTGCTCACTCATAGAGCGGCGAGACTGCACCCAAATCTGCTTGCGGAAGTACAGGAAAGTGTGCGTGATGATGGAGGTAATTGACGCGAATGAGAGACCGTAGGACATGGCGAAGGTTGTTGACAAGAAGAGCGGGCTATATGCCTCATACTTCTCGACATTGAGAGATGCGTCGGAGTTGATGATAGCAGTAATATTGTAGCTGTTTCCGTACCGGTCGAACGAGGTTCTCGACGACATACTGAATATACATTATCAGTACATGTACGACATGCCACTTAACGATAGACTTACGGCATGTATGAGCTATACCACGTGTCCGTGTAATACAAGATGGGAGTCAATATCCCTGGCTCAGAATATTAGCGGCCACACATGTGGCTCAAAAAACACATTCTTACAGAAGAAGAAGACGAAGCCGACGGCAATGTTTGCCTCCGCCCACCAAGGGGTTGCCAGGGGTGATCCAATGTAGGAAATCTGAAGACATGTTCATAACAAAACATCCCACATTTCAGACATGATAAGAACTTACTTGCGCCCAATCGAACGTAATCAAGGACATACCCTGGAAACCGGTATTTGTTAGCCATGAGCAGCCACTTGAGCAATAAACATACCAAGCCACTCGAGTAGCCGAATAGCTGGTTGATGACGACATTGTTGGGGACGATCCAGCAGACCCAGTTGAAGTAAGACAGGGCCTGGAATATGTATTCCGGGAACCAGTACCAGGTAAACGAGCCCAAGAACACATAAGTGAAGAAGCGTTCACGGCGTATACCACCACGGTTTCCGATACCTGCATATTCCTGTTGATGTAAAGTGTTGAACAACGCGCAAGTGACGAGGTTTGTAGGCCAGACTGTGCGATGATAGTGTGTCAGCGGTATACCAACAATCAGTGCGAAATCACGAACTCATAGAGGGAGGCTGCACTAAGAAGCGGCGCAGGATACCACCGATAGAAAATCCGATCTAGAGCATACCCTTGAGTATAACTGTCGAACTTCGCATCCACAAATCTACTTGCAATTTGTGTACTCATAACGACCATCCATTGATCTGAATGGAGAAAATTTGTATCAATGAAAGCGTTCGATGGGACTAGTGACTCACATCCGAAGTTATATTCCTGATTGTAGTATACACGTTGTACAGCGATAATATCAGTCTGTAAATCCACAATTGTAAGTATAAACATGGCCGCAAGATATCAATAAGATACCTACCGCGTACGCTGATGATGCACCAACGCTTGCCATAATAGTAATCAAAACATGCTCCTTGACGGTGAAGGGGCCTGGGTTGATAGCGTGTCCAAAAATCTTGACCTTGGGTACGAAACGCTCCCATGCACGGCCGATGGGGAAAGAAATGAGTAGCGCGACATACTGACAGCAGACTGTCACATATAAGCCCATATGGGTAATACAACACTCACGCTGCCAACACTAACGGATGGATAGCGGAAGAAGAAAAACTGGTTCATGCCAGGAATAATGATAGCCCAAATTACACCAATGACCCACGCCCGGACAGTCGAGGAAGGCATGGACGGGTCGTCGGTGTTGGCCACAGCAGAACGGACCTCTGGATAAGGTGAATCATCCTCTGTAAATCATTGGCGTCAGTAGCAGTAAAAAAAATAGGACACTGCATGCATACCAAATTCAACAGCATCTTTGTCGAGGTTTGGGTCGTCGAAGTCGGCTATGGGTAGAACATTGATTACTGTGGGTAAGCTTGTCTGTCAACATGCGTACAAGGCGACTACAAGCGCAACGACATGCCTCCCTCTGCGTCGAGCTTCTCATTCTTAGAGAGAGAGCTGACGGAATCTCGGTCATGAGAGGCGTTCGACATGATGGGCCGAGCGGGGGTCCTCGAGAGCGGCGCGAGGATGCTGTAGGTTCCCAGGTAGCCGCTTCTTATTCACCGGGAGGAGATTATTCCAAGATAAGAGGAAGCATTGGGAGACGGCAATGACGGAGCTGTGGGCCTTATCGTGGGTGATCCACTCAGCAGGTACGGAGTGCACACGAACACCATCCAGACGACTCCGAACAGGCACCCTCAATATGCCAAGCTAGTCTTGGTCAACTGTTTGAAAGCACGAGAGCAGTCGTGTCGGCTCACGTTATAAGGCTTTCAAACACTATTCCGAGTAGAAATAGCTAGATCTTCCTCTCCTACCATAAAATTGGTTTCCTAGAGTAAGCCGTCTGAGCAAGCGATGTAATGCCCATAGGAGTGGCACTCCTCTTTGGCACAGAATGAAGCACAACGTAAACTGAGATTCCATCGGAAAGTGCATATCATCGCACGAATGACTGAATCAAGCGCAGAAAGGTCAACTGTCGTAGGCGGGTGCACAAGCCCATACGACATCTGGCTTCAACAGGAGACAAAGATACTCCGGTACTATTCAATGGTCAGTGAGTGTCAACACATGATAGCGTGAGATGATGTACATCTCTTGCAGAGAATGGGATAATTTTTTGTACTGAAAACATGCGTAAGTATTTCGCAAATAACGATTACAGATCTTGGAGACTAACAGTTATCTGTCCCGATTGATTTTGAATGTGACAGAAGCACGCGCCAAGCCACGGTCTTTGATGTATTTCCGCAGTTAGCCTCTGGAACAATGCAACAAGAATATTGATCAGAGGTGTAGTACACGGATCTCGTTTGCCTCTTACTCGAGTCTGGGCTGTGGGCTTGGATTGTTGAAAGCCCATATGCGGCGAGGAATGAGTGTTGAGCGAAGCTACGAGTACCACATGTCCTGGAAATATTGAGTGCAGCGGTACTTGAGAGACCCGGGTGCCAGAGACCAGAAGCTGATAAGATAAATAATTCCAACTTGCATATGTACGCATGGAGCGCTCGTCGGATAAATGAAATCCGTGGCGTGCAATCGAGGTTTTTGAAAACGCCGAGGGACTGTCCGTGTGATAGAGAAGCAAGTCCAGAGATGTATTTGAGAATAAACTTGGTGCGCAGCATGTGGTCCACTCTCATACACAGATAGGCGATTTCGGCAATGCCGATTGGGCAACGGACTGAACCTGTACTAGTCGACTCGAAAGCCCATGCTCATGCAGCCGTGTTCGCAAGCCAGTCAATCAGCCCGGTTGCCTCAATCTGAGACCTGATGTTTAAGCTTGTCGAGAGTTGAGTAGCCACCGTGGGCAAGTTACTACAGGAGAGAAGCAATGTTTCCTTTTCGGGTCTTCAGTGTTTGCCACGTGGCTTCTCAACTCCGGGACGACTGCGGCCCTGTTCCGGTCCTACGGATGCAAATAGACGCATTGCCATTGTGCAGCTCGACTTCCAAGTACTTGATTGTCGCACTTCAAAGCTCAGTCAGCCTGCTCAAAGATTAGAACGGGGCTGCAGCAAACCATCCCCACGCATTGATTATATACAGAATATGTCCACTTCCAATTTGACCGTCTTAACCTCCTCCCACAAAATCATCGCAGCAAAGAA
Organism: Fibroporia radiculosa; assembly: GCF_000313525.1. Taxonomy (NCBI): domain Eukaryota; kingdom Fungi; phylum Basidiomycota; class Agaricomycetes; order Polyporales; family Fibroporiaceae; genus Fibroporia; species Fibroporia radiculosa. Next base: position 55,301 of record NW_012133473.1, on the reverse strand, counting down.
ACGCGCAAAGCGAGAGCAAATCAAAGAGATTGTTTTCGATGATGAGGCTCGCAGGTCCGCCCTTCACCAACCAACTATATATTCTCCTTCTCAGTAGGATAGCATAGAGATTTTTTGACCGGTTTTCACAAGAGAAAGCTGCAGAAGAAGGAGGCCGCTAAGAAGAAGGCTTTGGAAAGGGAGAAGCAGGAGAGGTTAGAAGCGCGAAGAGAGGTGCGTATTTGGCCAACCCGGTCATAACATATGCATGACGCACTTCTCAGAAACGAAAACTACTCGCCGAGCGAGCCGCACAAAATGCAGCTGAGACAGAAAGGGCTTATGGCGCTCACTCTGGTCAGTAGATCACCTCGTGAATACACCCTGGCTGAGTGCATAATGTGTTTCTTAGAGGGCCAAGACGAAAGCGATCAGGAGTGGTCCGGTATATCTGCGGAGGGGATCTCGAACAAGGGTAAAGGGAAGGAGATTGAGGAAGAGTATGAGATGGAGGAACAGGTCGCAACCGTGACTGTTGTCGAAGACTTTGACCCGGCAGAAATCATTCATGGACCACAAGAGTCGCGACCGGAATCTCTGAAGTCTCAGAATGCTCATTCATCCACTTTACCTAGGACTCAGCCGAAGATCAAGTCGAGAGACACATTAAGGTCGCAGCCGCTCGTTGCGAAATCAAAGCTAGTCAAAAAAGCGAAAGACATAAAATACCAGACCAATGCGGCGAGAAAATCAGAGCGAATGAAGCAGAGGAGAAGGAGAACAGAGAAAGCCGAGCGCGCTGGGGGCAAATTGTCAAGGAAAAGCGGAGATGGTCGCAGGAAGCGAAAATAGGGACTCGCTGTATCCTTATATTGTATATGGGGCATGCTTCCTTGTGATTCTTATAATAACTCATGCACAGTTCGTCAACTACGCTCTCAGGCGAGGCGATCAGGATGCGAACTAATTGATATACTCTTGCTACGCATCTCCATTCGATATAGTCTTCCACCCAATCCATACAGCGTAAGGTCCTTCCATAAATGCACTAACACTATAGATCTGCCACAGTGCGCCTGAAGATATGTTCAACCACCCGTCTAGGAACTCCCTCACAACATCCTCCGCTCTCAGCTCCACCACCACGAGGACAGCTGTCTTCCCAGGTATAGTTAGATGGTCGATAGTAGACAGCAGTGCCGGGAGTAACGATGGATGATAGATGCAATCTACAACTAAAAGCAAATCCAGTTCTGGATAACAGGCGAAGGACCGACGAAAGGCGGGGGATGCATTGTGCAAGGTAATCCAATCCAGAGCCTCAGCGCTGACATTGGATGTACGTGATGTGGCAGGGTGAGCCCGGCGATCCGAAGGAGTAATTGGGAATATCTTTGGTGTATTCAACGTCAAGTTCTTCCGAATTAGCGGAACTAGAGCCTCGATATCCGTAACGGTATAATGCGCAACCAGAGGGGCTATTACGACGCTCAAGAGCCCAGTGCCGGCCCTTAGCACAATCAAGTGGCGCAACAGCACAAGAACACTACTGATAAGCTGAGAACTTGGGAGAACTTGGGGAACCTTACCCTAGCTCGAGCACATGGGCGTTCGATAGCGCGGTAGGGTTAAGAAGAGCATGAATCTCCCGGGTATAGTACTGTCGGAGGACAGTTTGTGCGAAATCAATACTACACCGCGTCAGAGTCAATTACAATAAATGCATGCAGATGACGGTTTATCTAGCACATACAGATGATGACATACCTCGCGTGCCATACCACACTTCCAGTGTCACCCTTGCGACTGCGAAGAGCAGTCTTATCCTGGGCAAGCTCAACTGACAAGGTCTGTGCCTGCCCAGACGTCTTTCTATTCCTCTTGACTGGCTTTCCAGACCGACCCTGACGATGAATGGTCCCTACGTGATCACGCGGGCTAGCGGGGATGGTAAATTCAATCGTGAGTACATCGTTATACGAATCGACGTGACCAAGCCCGCGGAAACGCTGCGTCCCGTCGGCCGGAGCCCGTGAGGCCAAGTTTGTGTATTGTAGAAAGACCTATGTCGAATCGAATGAATTGCGGATAATAAGGGCGCACTATTCAATGCAGACCGGCGCACCTCTTCGTCTGCATCTATCACCCGCGTTGATGTAGGTGGAAGCTGCACCAACTCGCTAACCCAAGGTAATTCTTCGCTGAGTTCCTTTGTATTAAACGCACACATTGAGTTCAATGGCGGCTGGAATTAGACGTTTCTGCTATGCACAGTCATTGGAATTGAACAGCAATGCTCGGACGATATGGATCGGACTTGAAATCACGGAGGCAAAAGCGTGCGGGATTTCCTTTCCTTTGTCACGTGCGCAGAGGACATTGACCGCGACTGCGACTGCGACTGCCGTGTCTGGCGACCGCAACGCTGGAGGCGTGTCGCGCGCACTCATCGTCTAGGTGCTTCCATCTCATCGACAGGGGAACGACCTTTTCTTTTTATTTTCGCCATGAACTCGCTATATACCCTTGGTGTGCGGCAAACGAACTCGATCCAGGCGGACTTGGAACGGCTCAGAAGTGGTGACAAGTCCGCAGCTCTGTTAGGTCTGTGTCAGTTCGTATTACTCATAGATGAGGCGGACGAGGAGGTCAGAGGCATGGCGAATGGTCCTGACTTTAGGCAGGGCAGATATCCGCGTCGCTGGCCGCAATGCATCGAACGGTGGATGACTATGATTCGATGGCCAAGAGAGAAATTATCAAGGCGAAGCAAGAGAAGGCATTGATGTAAGTGTTTCTACTATTTGCAAGTCGTGAACATATTCGTGAGATCATCAACTGCCATCATTAAGGCGAGTACAGAAATTTCGGGTGGACTATGCGGAGCTACGAGGGCAGTTTGAACGTTTCAAAACCGAAGTGAGCCGGATTTTCTGTTGAGATATGAAAGTACCAATATATTTACTTTGGATTTAGAATGAAGCGGCGACGCGTTCAGAACTTCTTTCTGCATCCTCGTCTTCTACAATTCCAATGTCGCCGGCAACCGGAGATGCGCGTCGACGGTTTATGCCTAGTCAAGCGTCGACATCTTCAGAGGTCTCTGAATCACCTTTTCGTGCTTCTCCTATGCCAGCATCCAATTTACGGGAACAATACGCTTTGCGCGAACATTCGTTTATCCAAAATACTGATGCTCGGCTCGATGACTTTATTGCACAAGGTCGTGCTGTGCTTGACGATCTAGTGGACCAACGGAACGTCCTAAAGGGAACACAAAAGCGTCTGTTGGATGCTGCGAACACACTCGGCCTGAGCAGAAATGTAATTGGGTGGATTGAGAGACGAAGGTACGCATGCGTGTTCAGGGACTGAGTTCTGCGGCCTCATCTCCGATTCACAGCACCCAAGATATGTATATCTTCATTGCTGGCGCAGTCTTCACTTTTGTCTGTTTCTACCTCATATGGAGATATTTAGGCTGAGCTTGTCGCCTGTGTCTATCGTGTTCCACGACATTGGACTCCTCTTGCGTGTACTTAGTAGTGCTGCTAATCTATACGTGCCTTTGTGTATCGGCACACTAGAGATAGTCAACGCGGCGAGTAGAAGTCACTATATGATCGTCATATACACTGGCAGCACAATCTGCCGGAGATGGTGACGTATTACTATCATTGGACCAGAGCCGGGAGCCTTCGATAAGCGCTCGTATATTTAGTCTGAACGGCCACTCTCTGGCCGTATGCGCTGAGCCGCTGAGCTGCGCCAATTCATCCATTGCCACCAGCATCTACTGGTCTCGTCAATCTTGCCCTCGATTTACCAGGTAAAAATTCTTGGATGGAATCGTCTTCACAAGCACAGGCATTTGATTACACAGAGGGTGCGTCCGCCATCGACATCCAGCAAGCTCTAGAGAGTAGCGTTCGAGGAAGACGGGAGTCTCGTTATGGCGCGGATGGTGATGGGACCATGTTTGATGGACCAGGACATTCAGTGAACCCGAGCAGTGTCTCAAGAATGTCAATTGGAGATCGCCGACGGCGTAGTAGTGACGTTTGGTCAAGGGGCTCGAGGGCCAGAAGATATAGCGAGGCGAGCACAAGTGGAGGTGGGAGCCCGCTTCACAGGACGAGCCACGACAGCAAGCTGTCGTATGGGTCGGTGGACAATGGCGATGACCGACATCCTCATGACGAGAATATGCCAACCGGACAAGGCGAGAGTCATAGTATGTCCAGGAGGGCAAGACTCAGACGGTCCCCTTCTCCGTCGTCACCTCAGCATCGGTCCTCCGTATTTGAGAACATCGCAAACATGTTCGGTAGAAGTCATTTAACGGAATCGCCTCCTCGCAGCCGCCGCCCTTCGATATCGAGTCGCACTTCACGGACACGGCTCCTCCGTCGGTCAAGCAGTAGGCGCTCCGATGCAAGCTCAGATTATGGTGTTGCGTCAGAAGTCGACGGCGATGAGCGATGGGGGTATTCGTCTGGTGAAGAAGACGAGAGCGAAGCGTCTGTGGACGTCGAACGTGCTGACGGTCAAAGTGGCAGTGAACTCGATTATGGATCATATCCGCCATCCCCCTCAATTGGACCATCGTTGCCTCTCCTTACCGGTGATACGTTTTTTGGTGGAGAAGCACGCATTGAAATGGGTGATTTTGAGCCGCTGTCACCGCCACCCCCAGGACCACCCAGCAGACAAACAATCTACCTGGCTGATGAAGATACCGACATCCGGATGGTTGGGTTTGAGACTTTATTCTGGCGACAATCGCTATGGCGCTTCTGCTGCATCTGTAGCTGCGGTATATTGGCACTGCTAGGACACTGGTTTCCTCGCTTGTGGTTACGTTGGGTCACAAAAGAGAAGGCCTTTAAAGATATACAAAACGGCTTTGTAGTCGTCGAGGTGGGTCCTTGACCTGTCGTTGATACAGGTTACAGTGCCAACGAGTCAAAGACTACCTACAGGGATGTTGCATTATTTCCGTTACGAAGGATAGACTATCCGTATGACTTGTCGACAGTGTTTCCAACTACACCGGATCCTTCCGTAAGAATACCGTTGTCAAGGACTTCGACGCGGACTTTGCGTTTCGATGCGACTTTGGAAGACGATCATTCTCACAATTTCACGTCCTTGGCCGTTGTCGATTATCGCTACGCCCGTTTTGCTCTGGATCCTCGCACTGGACTATTTAGCATGATCAGGTATTGTTGACTCGTTCTATTGTGTGTATATAAGATGTTGACGGCTGCAAGCAGAGACTGGAGGGATCCAACCTGGGCAGGAATTGCTTCCGTTCAGCATGGTCTGAGTAGCGTTGTGCAGTTGCAACGACGTATATTATTTGGATCAAATATAATAGATATCGAGGGGAAAACCACTGTATCGTTACTAATAGATGAAGTATGATCTTGTAATCCTCCCAGAACCCAAAAGCTCACTTTTAACAGGTTATACACCCATTCTATGTATTTCAAATTGCAAGTATTATTCTGTGGTCTCTCGACGACTATTATTACTACGCATTCTGCATTGCATTAATATCAGCCATCAGTATCACTACAACTCTTGTGGACACTAAAAAGGTACATTTTTGTATATTTCTCTACTCTATTACTTATCATCTTTGCAGACGATTACTCGCATGCGAGAAATGTCTAAATTTACCTGTCGAGTGAAAGTATTTTTGGATGGTGCATGTGTGTAACAATCGCGTTGGACTATTCATCAATTATCTGATGAGATTCGTATTCTAGGGATGGAACACGATTCCTCCTCACTTGTGCCTGGGGATATTGTCAATCTCATTGAGCCACAGCTAACAGTTCTCCCCGCTGACATGTTCCTGCTCTCTGGTGATGCCATTGTCAACGAGAGCATGCTTACCGGAGAAAGCGTGCCAGTTGGGAAAATACCAGTCAAAGATGACGGCCTTGCACAATATAGGGATGGTAAAGACGTCAATGGGGATATTGCGAAGAGCTTTCTCTATTCTGGTACTCACGTTGTACGCATGAGAGGTTCACTCGCTCCTGATGGCAGCCTCAGGACGCCTGCGTTAGGACTTGTTGTTCGGACAGGTGAGCACATTGGATATATATGATAACTGACTAATCGTCGGGCTATTAGGGTTCAATACGACCAAAGGTGCCTTGGTCCGCTCAATGCTATTCCCAAAGCCTATGGGATTCAAGTTTTACCGCGACTCTATCCGATTTATTCTCGTTCTGACTGGTGTTGCGGGCTTGGGCTTTTGTGCCAGTGCAATCCAATTTGTACGACTCGGGGTACGGATATATTGTTAGCTCACGCTCATGAAGAAACTGTTCATTCCTAACGTTCACAGGTCAAATGGCATACAATTCTCATCCGTGCACTCGATCTCATTACGGTTGTTGTGCCTCCTGCACTCCCTGCTACTCTCTCAATTGGAACCAGCTTTGCGATTGGCCGCCTTCGGAAATCAGGTATATTCTGTATATCACCCAACCGCGTCAATGTTGCAGGCCAGATCAACGTCTGCTGCTTCGATAAAACTGGCACCCTCACAGAGGATGGACTAGACATCCTAGGTGTGCGTTCTTTGGAACGGAACATGGACCGCTTTGGCGAACTCATAGAGAACATACACGATTTACCTTCGAGTCTCGACAAGGCTAATTTTCTCCACGCGCTTGCGACTTGTCATTCTCTCAAGATGGTCGATGGCGAAGCAATTGGCGACCCGTTAGACGTGAAGATGTTTGAGTTCACCAGATGGACGCTGGAAGAAGGTGATACTGCTGGGATGGCTGTTGTGAAGAGCCGAGCGAGCGGCGATCGTCCTGCTGCATTGGTCCAGACTGTCGTACGTCCGCCAGGTAGTGCACAATTTAGGGTAGAAGATGCTTTGAAAGGCGGAAAGGTCAAACCATTCAATCTTCTATCTCTAATACAGTTTTCTGACATTTCAGGATGATAGCATGCGCATTTCCTTGAGTTAGGCGTGATTCGAACATTTGACTTTGTCTCCGCCCTGCGTAGGATGAGTGTCATTGTCAAGCGACTGAAGAGCACCAGCATGGAAATATATGTAAAAGGCGCGCCTGAGGTTATGGGTGAAATCTGTGACAAGGCTTCCTGTGAGTGCACCCTACGATTCCAACCATATGATTTTCGTTCATCTCTTTGCCTTATCGCTAGTCCCTCAGGATTATGACGATCTGTTGTCCTATTATACTAAGCGCGGATACAGAGTGATCGCTATTGCTGGCAAGAGCGTGGAGGGCCTGTCTTGGTTGAAAGCTCAAAAGCTGAAACGGTGAGTGGCAGTTGTGAGCTCATGGCTCATCTCTTAACATTTTAATAGTGAGCAGGCAGAATCAGGTTTACGCTTCCTTGGACTGGTGATCTTCGAAAACAAGCTGAAGCCCGGAACGGCACCCGCAATCCAATCCTTGCGAGTTGCCCACTTCGCATGTAGGATGATAACCGGGGATAATCCATTGACTGCAGTGAGCGTTGCGAGGGAATGTGGTCTTATCAATCCCGCAGCACATGTATTCGCGCCTATTTTCAGCAGGGGTAGGTTTTCACACGACCTGGCAGAACTCACGGTGTATCCTGACTTCATGTTCTCGTAGGAAATCCGACAACACCGCTGGCAAAGCTTGAATGGTCATCAATGGATGAGCCGGGTTGGAAGCTGGATGACTATAGTCTGAAGCCTTTGGACCCACCTGGTAATCACCTAGTTGAATCGGGCGAGATTGACTACCAAGACTACACTCTGGCTCTATCCGGTGATGTCTTCCGATGGATGATCAACCATGCGCCCCTGGAAACCCTTCAGCGCGTACGTATGGCATATAGGTAACAATCTGAATCCAATCATTAATCATGTATTTCAGATGCTTGTAAAGACACAAATCTTCGCTCGGATGTCACCGGACGAAAAGAACGAAGTGGTAGAGCGATTACAGTCGCTTGGGTATACTGTGCTCATGTGTGGTGATGGCGCGAACGACTGCGCCGCTTTGAAGGCCGCAGACGTTGGCTTGTCCCTTTCAGAGGCAGAAGCGTCAGTGGCTGCTCCGTTCACGAGTCGTACTCCCGATATCAGCTGCGTACTGGAGGTTATCAAGGAGGGACGAGCTGCCCTTGTGACGAGCTTCAGTTGTTTCAAGTACATGTATGTATCACAACCCCCCCTGCGTCACCCGTATAAACAACCTTTCCCACAGGGCGCTGTACTCGCTTATACAGTTCACCACGATTACGCTGCTTTATTCCTTCGCTTCGTCATTAGGAGATTTCCAGGTATGATCATACGTGCCTATAATCGAGTCAGTTTCTGATGAGTGATATCCAGTTCCTATATATTGACTTATTTATCATCATTCCTATCGCAGTGACTAGTACGTCAACTGAGACTGGCCCATGTAGGATTTACTGACATGTCACAGTGGGCAGGACACTGCCATTCCCTCGCATCAATCCAAAGCGTCCGGCGGCTAGTTTGGTGTCATCAAAAGTACTCGCAAGTCTGGTTGGACAGATCCTAATGACAGCGGCTACTCAATTTTGGGCGTTCTTCTGGGTTCGCCGGCAAGAATGGTCTGTCTCCATTTCATTGCTGTAATCAAGGTACTCTCTCTAACTTCGATCAAGGTACACACCTCCTCCCCCATCGGATCCGGATCTCGGCAATGATAAACTCGAGGCTACAAATTTCGAGAACTCAGCTCTCTTTTTAGTCTCTTGTTTCCAATATATATTGGTTGCAGCGGTGTTCAGCATCGGTCCCCCTTACAGGAAAGCCATGTGGACGAATGGTATGACTTAGGCGTGCTGTCATGTTCGATAAGTTTTGCTGATAGCTTGGCGCAGGATTGTTCATGTTGTCACTCGCCTGTCTGTCATTATTTAATATAGTCGTTCTGGTCGTCCCACCACGACCTATAGCGACGCTTTTGGAGCTAGTACCACTCCCACTCTCTGCCCGGACGACGTTGCTGGCGGTGGTGACCGTGAATGTCGTATTGTCTCTGGCATTCGAGAAATGGGGAACACGAGCCCTAACGGGCCTAGTGGAGACGCTCGCACAGCTACATCAGAAACGTCGCATCAAGGACGGCAAGTTGTACAAGACGGTTGAGGGAGGAATGCGATGACGGAGGCTATGCATTCACTGCTTGGCTTGATACGTGCCTGATCTTTGTAATCGTAAGTGATGGAACCGCTGCCGTCCACGATATTAGAAGACATAGCAGAGATACATTTTTACCCTGTCACATTTTAATACTACACTGTTCACTTTGTGCTTCTGTCTGCGCAAGCTTGAGCACAGCAAACATGAATCTATAAGTGAGATGTTCAGAGATCTTATGTTTCTGTTATGTGAATCATTCTTATTTTCTCAATGTGGGACCCACAGCGGAGAGTCCATTACTTGTAGGGATCCTTTGACCTTTGACCTCGTTCCCTAGTGACAACCCCGTCGCGATGCCTACACTGATCGTGATCGCCGGCGCCGGCGGCGACCTCAGACTTTAGTCTGAGTTTCAAGTTAGTCTAATCCAGCCTAATCCAGTGTTCATATGCCATAATCGGAGTCTGAAACGTAGAGATCTCGGACTAGAGCGGCACCACAACTATAAATAAACGAGTCCGAGGTGGTGTGTATAACGCTAGACTCGGGTTACCGTTTCCCTCTTCACATTTCTCCTCGTCTCTCTTTCTGCCCCGGGGGCGTTTCCATTCCTTCTTTTTCTGCCGTTCCGCCAGTCGAACAAAGGAGCCAGCCTCCGCGCATTCACAACCAAGCTTCAATCCGTCTCAGCTCAGACTTAGTCAAGATGTTCGGCTTGTTCAAGTCCTCAGTTCTTGTCTGCCTATTCTCATTTTACCTTGCTGGTCTTGTGAATGGGTCACCGATTGTTCTCTTTCCTGCTACTGGAGTCGAGCATGCTGCTCGGGCTGCCGCGGCCACGCCAACGACCGTTTCGACTAGTCGCTTGGTCCAGACGTTCGTAGATGCTTGTTCCTTATTATTTTCTGCCAGCTGATCGTTCGATAGGTCAACTGGTCCACAAATGGAAACGTGCACTATAACGTTGACGCCCGACGCGTCCGGATCTTATCAAGAAGTCAAGACTTGTACGCTGTCCCCGGTCTCCTCCAGCGGTGCGAACCCCGCCGCCCCCACTACCGCCGCTGCCGGTGCTGCCACAACGAATCCTGCAGTCGCTGTTAATGTGCGTATTTTTGTTTGCTGCCAACACCCTGTATTTGTTGTTTGTGTGGGACTTCTGTTGCCATTGCACCGATACCAGTGCACTTACCTTCCGAAACTGATAAATTAATGACATACAGGGCCATTCTTCAGTTGCATCTAGCGCTGTGTTCTCTGCGACCACGACCACTCCTGTGGCAGCGAACCCCGAGGTAAGTGTATTTCTGTCAAATGCGTAAACCTGTTCTGATCACATTATAGACTACCGCTTCTGAGGGAACTGCGGATGGTGCTTTGAACAACGTTGGATCTTCTAATCCTACACAGATCAACAACGACGCAAATCCGGGCGCCACCACTTCGGCTGCGTCATCGGCTGCGACAAAGACCGCAGTTGCCGCCGCCGCCGCTCCATTCGTCATACCAGGACGACACATCTTGATCATCCCGGTCGGACTGGTTGTGTATTGCACGTTGACTGGCATTACGATGATCTTAGTTATATTGGTCACGTTCGAGCGGGTGATGTACCGCAGGGTGAGTCATTACCGTTTTACGTTGATGAGTGTGGACACTTACTGATATGTGTAATCCTGCAGGCGTTCCGCAAGCGCAAGCTCGCAGAGCAGGGGGCTGCTATGGGTTATGGTGGTATTGGGTGAGTGTGAGACCGGTCCTTTAGCATATTGCATTTGCTGAATTGCTTGCCACAGCAAGATTTAGGCCTGTTTTGTGATTGTGTATTTTGTAATCTGTGGTCGGAACGTACCCGGACTGCTTCCAGGTGTTTTTGTTTGTACTCTACTGCTTTGCCGAATAGATTTCGACGGTCGAAATGACCACGCGTCTTCGATCCTTTATTCTAACTGATCACGAGATGACTTGGATGCTTTCGCTCACGTGTACCTTACGAAGTGCATCAGAATCAGAATTGAAACGAGACCTACACTGCATCAGGCGTAGACTCAAGACCATCGGTGAGGCGATTCAGTGTTGTTTGCGCAATGCCATCACTATTAACTATTCCTGTTACCCCTTAAAGTATAAAAGCACTAGCTGCAGTGGTAGACATTCACGATGGCACCTCTCAGAACTGTCGACAAGTTTGTCGCGACATTCATAGTTGATAACTGCATTGAATGGTATGTCTGCTTGTGTGCCCTGTATTCTGTGACTGACTGTGCTACTATGATGATGGAGGATGACCAAATTGCCCCCGGGATTCACACATGAAGTCCCACAGCATCTACAGGACCACAATCCACCCATCGACCCTGTCACAAACACCCCGTTCATAGACCTAGAGAACTACTGCTGCGGTAAGCTCGCAGTGTATCTTAATTACTATTGATTTCACTGATAGATAGGCGCACATGGGTTCTCTGCCCTAATTGTCCGTCTCTATCCTACCCCGCTGAGCCCCTAACACTAACTCTCTACAGGAGACCCAGATTGAGGGCGAGAGTCCCCACTATACGCTCTTCGACACGGGCCCGGAGTCCAAATCCATCGCGCGCAACATCGCGGCGATGCACATCCCGACGCATCAGATCGAGCGCGTCATCCTCTCGCATTGGCATTCGGACCACAGCGGCGGAATCCTAACCTTCCTGCGCATCCGGAGCGCATCCGAGCATGCGCAGGACATGCCGCCGTGTGTCGTGGACGTGCATCCTGACCGGCCGACCGCCCGCGCGGTGGCGTTCCAGGGGCCGGTCGCGGGCGGTCGGCCGGTCATAGGGAGGCTCCCGTCTGACCCGACGTTTGAGGAAATCAGGGCAGCGGGCGGTGTCGTGCAGGCGAGCGGAGAGGGACACGCGGTTGCAGATGGGACTGTGTGGGTTAGCGGGGAGATTCCGAGGGTCACTCAGTTTGAGGGGGGGTTGTTGAGTGGCATCAGATGGGTCGAGAAGGAGGGCAGAGGGGAATGGATCAAGGAAGAGGTACGGCGCGGTTCGCTTCTTCCAGATTGACGCCGTCTTACTGTGGTGGGCACACAGCAATTGATGGATGAACGTTATGCCGCTGTAGACGTTGCTGGCAAGGGGTTGATTCTGTTCTCCGCGTTGGTGTTCCCGTCATACGCTGTGCAGTCGGAGTATACACCATGACTGATGCCTTCTCCCTGTAGATGCTCCCATGCAGGCATCGTGAATGTTGTGAAAGACGCTGTGAAGACGTTCTCCAGACCGGTCTATATGGTCAGTTGGCTCGTTTTTGCGGAGCGAAAGGTTTACTTACCTCACGTAGATTATTGGTGGGCTTCATCTTGCGGGCGCTGAACTTATGCCACGTATCGATCCCACTGTGGACTTTCTTGCAAATCGCCTACGGCCTTCGCCCACATATGTTCTTCCCATGCATTGCACCGGATTTGCCGCGAAGGTGGCACTGGAGCATGCGCTCGGCAAAGCCTGCGTTCCTGCTGGTGTGGGCCATAAAGTCACTGTCGATGGGGATCGCGAGGCGGATAAAATTTTATCCTCACCTTCGATTCAGTAAATAAATTTGTACATGCACCACGGCTCACGTTAACCATGAAGTACTCTGCTTGTAATTATGTACACTCGAACACTGGTCATGACAAAAGAGCATAATGGTCCTTAGTATGCCCGAGGACAATTTCCGAGTAACTCGGTGATTGAAAGATTGAATACAAGCTTTAGTAATCGCAAAAATCAGCAGCGAACCGCCTCGGCGAGCGCTTGCATTCCCTTTCTGGCTACGTTCACCTCTAGGTTACTCCGAGGGCTTGCCCACAAGCTTTAGCTGTTTACGTTCATTGCATACGTTCAAAATGTTCAGGACACTTGCAAAGGTACCACTTCGCCGTTGTCTCCATACGTCGTCGCCGCGTTCAACGGCAGTCGCACGTCCCAGTCGCGTCATCATAGCAGGCTCGGCAGCGGTCGCAACGTACCTTACATGGCGGACGCTGTACGGGGAGAACGTCGCGTTAGACTCTGTCGCATCTCGTAAGTGATTTGGTGCGCGTTTTCATCTTGGAGTACCCTCTGAGCACGCTTGGGTACCAGCTTCGACGTCGTCCTCGCTGGTTGAGAAGGCTACCCTCACACCCGAGACTGTCTCTAAGTCGCATCCACCGACTACCGCACAAGAAGCCACGTTGGACGAGTCCCCTGTTGAGCCAGATTCGACGCCGACTACTGCGCAGCCCGAGGAGGGTGAAGCGGATGAGGCAGACGCTGGCAGCGGCGGCGCCTTCAACCCTGTAACAGGGGAAATCAACTGGGACTGCCCGTGTCTCGGCGGTATGGCGTACGGACCCTGCGGCCTCCAGTTCCGGGAGGCATTTTCGTGCTTCGTCTACTCCGAGAAGGAGCCGAAAGGCATCGACTGTGTCGAAAAATTCAAGGCAATGCAGAGCTGTTTCAGGGATCATCCTGAGGTGTATGGGGACGGTGCGTACTGCCTTCTATGCGTGAATGGAACTTGACTATATACACATCCTACTTTTAGATATAATGAATGACGACGATGACGAGGATTCCACTCCGCTGGCCGGCGATTCGCCGGTCGGTGGACAGACAACTGAGGCGTCTCAAGCAACTCTCGAGTTAGAGCCGCAAACAGAGTCGTCCTTGTCTTCGGCTCCGGCAGCATCATCCTCGTCTGAGTGATATTATTAATAAAAGTATTCTAGGACACTTTGTGCTGCTATATATGCCGCTATAGAACTAGTCACGTTAACACCCCCCTCCTTCACATGGTTCTCGCTCAAGTTGTCAATCACATGGACCGAATTGAGAATCACTATGATGTTATCGCAGAGCTACGACCGTTCACAGCATTCTCGAAGTGTAGATGGACGCCGGCTAAATGATATTATTCGGCGAAGGCTGTCAGGCAAGCGAGATAAGAGGATAGCATAGAATGACGGAGCGGTGTTGTCGAGTTCTGCTTCTTGTCCGTATGCCCGACTTGCGACTACGTGAGCGAGTGACCATGCGACAACGCCTACAAACTTGTCGACACATCGCACCGCTGGTGCCACAGCATGCAACATGGCCATCACCCGTGAATGTACTTCGTGGTGTTGAGCGCCGCGTTGGACACCAGGTTGCTTTCATTTTGACATTGACCGCACGCTGACGTCCCATGACCAGAATGCCGTAGATGCAGCGCATTCTCTTGATGCCAGAACGATTTGGGTCGAGAAATTTGCCTCGCATCCTGATGTGCGTTATATGCGCACGCAGGAGTCGTGAGTGGTCCTAAGAACTAACAGACAGCAAGCAGGAGATATGTATACTGGCCAATCCAGAGCGACCAAGTTCCGTTGAGCGGCCCTGATGCGCACGTCTGCGCAAAGTGGTGATCGTCGAGGAAACACGCAGCTCCTCAGCCACTTTGGGAGTGTCAATGCCCTCGACGTGCCCTCGCCCGTACGCTCGTAAAATCCCGGGCCGGAAGAGCGAGCGAGGACCTCGGATGTGTTCCATCCCGATGTTCTGTGATGGGTCATGAGGCTCGTAGAGCGGCTCGCAAAAGCTGCAATCCCATTCAGCAGATGTGCGAATTATGTGCTTACTGCATACGAAGGATTAAATAAAACGCTCTGGCACTGTCCTCGGCGTCGATGCTTCCACGAACCGGCGCAGCATGTGGATGTAGATCACACACCGCCTCAGTTGCGGCAGGACTTCCAGCAACGACGAGGGGATTGAGCGACGGCCTTTGCCATGGCATGGCGACAGTCGGACTGAGCAACGCGGCTGGATGTGGCCAGAGGGGCCTCGTCAAACACACAGCGCGACGAGGAGGCTGCGTCCGGCGACGAGGACGTCGACGAGGCGAGGTCTGCCAGGAACGGCGAGATAGAGTGCGATAGAATAGTGATGGGGAACAAGCGGGCAGCTGGCCGAGAGAAGAGAGCGAGCAGCGATGAATATGGCGAGGGAGACACGAGGCAGTGAGAAACACGGACAGCGCTTTCTGACAAGTCTAATTTCCCGATATTCCATTTCCGGCTGCTGCTATGTTGTCTTCTCCGCTCCGAGCTTTTCTTCGCTTTTAGCTCCCTCTTTCTCTCTCAGCTTCCCGTCTTCATGCCGCTGGCCTCCGTGAGTGTTGAGTTTGCCTTACATGCTCCACACAACCCGCACTGACTCCCAGCACTCCCCCAGTCCTCGGCTGGTGACACCTCGCGCCGTATAACCTACATCGACCATTCACTGCGCCACGCCAGCCGGCCTAGTCTTTCTTACAGAGTCCGAAGCCTCCAAATACCTCTTTCATCCATCGACCGGGCGGACACATGGAGCCGTCATCAGTCGCCGAACAGCGCGCGACCGCCGTCGCCAAACTCAAGCGCGCCGCATCTC
>NW_012133473.1:1596-39588 GCF_000313525.1 Fibroporia radiculosa | reverse complement strand
CCACCCCCCCCCCCCCCCCGCCGATGCACGTCGAGGCGGTTAGTGAAGGAGAAAGGGTGGACCACGATGGGGGAATTGATGAGGAGAGCGCCCAGGATTCGGACACAAAGCAGGGGGAAGGTGTGGACCAGGATCCTGGGACGGATCCCCCGAACGAGGAGCACAAAGTCGACGACGTCGTTGTTTCTCCCCAAGAGCCAGAAACGCCGGTCGCTGCAGAATCTACACCAACTCGCTCAAAACGTCGCTCGCGCTCACGGACGAGGTCGAGGGGCTCGCGGGACATGAAGAACAGGGCAGCGGCAAAGCAGTCGCCCCATGTCAGTTCTGCAAACCATACAAACGACTCGTCAGCGGATGAGTACTACACGTCAGCGCCAGGAGAAGATCCCCCGCCCTCGCCCCCGCTCGTTTCGCCCATCCCATCTCATTTTCTCCCCGCGTCCCATCTGCTCGCAACTCCCTTCTTCTACCCTGGGACTACGCCACCAACTCCTTTGCCTACTCTCCATGATCTCCAGAGAGGCATGGCCGGAATGGGACTATATCGATCGAACAGTGCTGGGGCAGCCAGAGCGATGGCGATGCGGAAGTTAACGGGTGGCACTGAGCCGTTCGACTTCCCGTTCATTTCGCCATCACCGACACCACCACCCGGCGGTGCTCGTCTGATGCGGAACAATACTGTCTCGGGTGGGGAGCGGACAGCAGCGAGGATGATGCTATTCAACCGTCTTGGAAATAGGATCAGGGCAGACGGTGATCAGACCAGCGGCGGCGAAGAGGTCCTGCCCCCTGTTCTACCCCCCAAGCGAAGGCGGCGGCGGTCAAAGCGTAACTCGTCGCGTGCGTCGACTGTGGTCGACGATCGAGAGGAAAGGGAACCAGCTTCGACTACGCCTACGACTCCTGTCGTGCCTCCGTCACCTCTTCCCTTTTCGTCATCGTCAGCTAGTCGAGCTGGGAATGGTCATGCAACGCGCGCATCGCCTACTATCAAATCGAACGGAAACATTCCTTACGATTACGAGAAGCCGATGGGGCATAGAGGCGTAGTCGTCGAAGATGAAGATGAGGTCCCGGAGCGCGAATTGCCGCATCAGCTTCCTCTCCCGCACCCTCCGAGCACCCCTGCACGCGGGCTCGGGCAAACATCAAGTTCGCGTTTACCACATTCTTCAGATGCCCCATCAAGTACCTCGACCGACTCTGCACCGGGTTCGGCAGTCGGGGTCCCGGTATTTTTGTCACGAAAGACGCAATATGGAAAGGATATTTTCCCTGCGAGTCCATTTGCGACACCTTTGAAGGAAAAGCCTTATCCAGATGACGATGAGCAGGTGCTATATCAGGAGATGCGGAGCAAGTCGCGCCTTGCCTTTGAGCGTATGAGCGAGATTAGCTGGGTTGCTGAGCCAGGTATGTCTCAAATAAATGTGGCTGTTGCCTCGTCTCATTTTATGTACAGTTCCTGAGCGGATGCCTCTGAATGATGATGACGAGGATGAGGATGAGGACGATGATGATGATGAGGGGGAGCTAGAGCCAGATGTGGAACCTGAAGCCGATGAGGGCGAAGGCGAGGGAAATCATGCTGAAATGTCCGACCACAGGTCCAACCGTAGTAATGACCATGCCTCGCCTCGACCCGGTCCTCGGCAGGATTTGGTTGTGGATATAGAAACCTCACCAGAGCCTACCCCCGCGCATATGACACCATCCCCGATCTCACCTATAATTCCCCTCACGTCTTCTGCAAGTGATGCACTTGCTAGCTCCCAGATATCCTCTACAACATATCCGACGCGCCTTTCTGTCGCGACTCCCAGCCAACTAGATCGTTCGCCGTCAAGCGCGGATTTCCCCGTGTGGGACGATCCGCGTGCTACGGTCACAGATTCTACTATCAAACGGACTGAATCTACCAGCAGGTGGGAGCGCATGAAGAGTGCTATGGGCATCTCGCGCAGCGCTTCTGTTAATGGACGCCGTTCTCGTACGAATAGCATTCGCGACCCTCACAACACAGACTCCAGCATCAGTCGCGAAAGCCGTGCGAGCATATCGAAGGAGAAGGGAGAGCAGCCAAACCATGATACGCAAGCTCCGTCGGCGTCAGCTTCAATTCTGTCTTTGCCCATTACGCCGGCAATAGGACCCCATTCCCCCATTCCTCCCGCTAGCCATAACGACTTCTCAGTCTATGGGCTTGATTCTAAGCTGTTCCCTTTCCCCGGTATTAAGGAGCTTGAGGCGCAAAGGAATCGTGCAAATCGGATAGCTCAGTCAGCGTCGAATCCCGATGTCACTTCACCTAATGGTCTTGGTGTTGAAGCAACTCCTAGCTCTGGCTCCTCCAACTCGACAACGCGGGTCCCTGAATCTGGTAGAGAACGGAAGCTGTCTCATCAGGCGTCGGACAGTCGCCTGCTGCCAAAGTTTAACGTTGGCTCACCTCCAGTGTCGTCGGCACCTTCATCAGCGTCACATGCAGATTACTTTAGCATCCCACCTTCGAGCTCCCCTCCAACAAGTGCTGGTGGAGCGCCAAAGCTGCCGATGAATCGCGAAGCAGTAAAGAAATGGCTCATCGCGAAGAAGTTCTTGCCAACGCCCCCAGCATTGACCCCGAATCTCCCATCGCCTCCCGCAGATGGTCGGACCCGAATCGGCGACAAGAAGCCATCCTTGTCTGAGTTGCTGCTAGGCCGGAAAGAGATCGAGCTTGGATCGGACTGGGAAGACCTTAGCCATGAAAAATCCCGCACACCAGCCAGTCCCTCTAACAACACTACTCTAGGCAACAACCGCAAGGCCGATACACGACCTACCGAGGTCCACATGGAGACGCAAGTCATAGCGTCCCACGATTCTAAACCGGAGACGATTCAGCCACTTAAAGGACTGTTGCAGCTGGATGCGAGACAGAATGGTGTGACTTCGCCTTCGCTCTTCTCTACTTCATATCCATCGCCGCCCGACCCACCATCGTCGACCACCCCGGATCCGCAGTCCTCGTTGGACGAGTTCCCTACAAGATCAACGTCAGTGTCATATTCGGATATGTCGTCGTCCCATCATTCGCCCGATCCAGCGTATCAGGAGCCTTCGCAAGGTGTGGTTGTTTTAGAGCGCCTTGAGGAGGTGCTGGGTCGCGGCTCGAAGAGCTCCCTCTGGCCCAACGTCGTCGATGACCCGCCCCGGAAGCTCGTACTGTCTTCGCCCGTGCTGCAGGTCGCCAATGCCAATACTGTCAAAGACCGGTTCCTATTCCTCTTCAACGACATTTTAGTCATCGCTAAGCCTATCGTCCAAGACCACGACAATTTACTGGATCCTTTGAAGCCGAGTCCGCTGGACAGGAAGTTTATTGTGAAAAGCGTTTGTCACCTCCGCGAGCTAAAATTCAGTGGGGACCGCGACGAGTCTCGGACAAAGGCGCTTAACACGTCAGGTACGACAAGGCATCCCGTCGTTCGCCATTTTGTGCAAAGTTTCTCCAAGGACCCGGATAATGCGGTCATTGTTCTGTTCGGCAAAGCGAATATCAGAGACGATCCTGTTGCGCTCGGCCAATTGCTTTTCCGGACCCTGGATTTAGATAGGGCTAGGCTGGGTGAATACTTGGCTCGTCGGACATCGAAGGTCGTTTTGAAAGCGTATATTGCTGGCTTCGGCCTCGCCGGGCTGCGGATTGACAAAGCCCTTCGGGTGTTCCTGCAGTCGATCAATATTCCATCGAAGGCTGTAGGACAACCATTACCGATGGAGTATCTACTGGATTCCTTTGCCAGCAGGTGGTACGAAGCGAACGCGGGGATTGTTACCTACGACAAGGACCTTGCGATTCGATTAGTACGCGCTATCGCACAGCTCAACGATGTCATGCACGGCGGTATTGCGCAGGAACCGGGGATCACTGGATATCCGAAGCGGAATGTTGTCTCGCGCGACTTTGTAGAAGCTTTCAGGAGATACGATACGAGGTGCTCTGTGACTGACGACCTCCTGGACAAGATTTATGCAGCCATTCGTCGGGAAAGACTTTCTCAAGCGCGTAATCCTGCCAACAATGGTCGTCCAGACATCCCGATTACCATCAAACGGCCCCTGCCTTCTCGCTTGACATATCGCCAGCAGTCTGATCCAATCGTTCTGCGCATACCGCAACCTGATCCAGATCTCACGATACAGCTATTCGGCCAGGACATAATATTTGATCCTCCTACGTTAAACTTCACCAGATCCTCGGAAGCGTCATTCCGGGTCACTGGGACATCGCTGGGGGCTAAGTCGATTATCATGTGGCGGTCCGGGCCAAATGGTCTGCTCTATTCCGGATTGCCGCTTAGCAATGCCCTCACGGTCGAACGGGCATTCATGCGCAATACTTTCCAAGTCGCTTTCTTGAACCATGACGGCTCCAAGCGCAAATATATGTTTAGTGTTGACGACCCTCTCATTCGCCATCAGTGGTCGGTGCAGCTCAAGCGGCAAATCGAGATTGCGTCCTCAAGCATGTCTTCTGCGGAGGTGTCGGGTCCATCGCCTGTGGTTCGGAAGGCGAACGAGGCGCTCGCTTTGAAGGTCCTCCAGGAGACCCTCATCGACTCCGAAGGCGATGAATCATCAGTTCCTCTTTCGCCGGTGGATCAGGCTCTAGCTCGCTTAACCGGTATGTTGCCCCGACATACTCTTAACAACAGCATTTCCCATTCCCACTCCCGCTTAGGTTCAGGCTCTATTGTCATGGGAACCCCTCCTCGACGTCGGCCAAACGGCTCCAGCCCCCACGTACGCTCCAAATCACGAAGTCAAATGTACCATCAGCATGGCGCCGGTCAATTCGAACCTGATCTGTCCACCACTAGTACTGATATGCGTAGTGATGAGGAACAGTCACAGCCAGAAGTGTCTGGTCGGCCTCAGCAGCAACACCTATGGAGCGGGCGAGATTTGGAGATTGTCTGTCGGCAGAATAGCTTGATCACACCGATGCTTGCATACTTGCAGGTTGATCGAAGAGACCGGGATATCGCCAACGGCGCGGTCTCATAGTTCTGCATTTGTGCATCTCCCGTCCCTTGTAAGTGTCATGTTTCGCAATACGCCAGGGGCTGAAATTCATTGTCCTCGTCCCTCCAGGTCGCTCATTAGCTGCTATGACATTGCTATCGTCCTTGTGTCTACACGCTCGCTGCATTACTCTTGCTGGTTTCTCACTCTTTTTAGACTATGATCCTCCGCTTAATCTTTCTCTATCTCATATTATTTACTTGTTTCCTTCTGTTCTTTTGCATGGATATCATGTTCTCCGTCTTTGTAAATCATGCGCATCGTCCCTGTTACTCGCTGGAATACATGCGATTATATAGCTCCGAATTGAGTGGCAGCCTAACTCTCGTTAGTACGCAGTGGCGCCCTCAGTGACTGCTTATATATAAAGCCTTCAAACTTCGCAGACCTGAGCATTCATTTCAGTTCTCGATCAACCGACGGGTTAGATTTGCATTGTTTTTGCTCTATATATTTATTATCGCGTGACTACTGTTGTAACTGACTATCTAATAAATATCCTAAGAAAATTGTAAAATCCAAAAGAACGGGGAATCCAGGCTGCAATGGATGAGAAAAATTCTACTTCTTGCCCTTCGACTCAAGGAATCGCTGAGCCTCCTCGCCCTTCTGTGCCCACATGGGGATGGGGATATCAATGCCGTCGCCCAACCGTGCGTAGGTAACCATTCCAAGACGCGACATTGGTCGAAGTTTCGCAGGGTCGACGTTCACACCATCAGGAGAGAGCACGGCGTTCCGGACGTGTACCATCTTGATGCTACCCATGACAAAAGTGGTGGTGACTTCGGGACCGTAGTTCGACAACAGGTCTTGCGAGTTGAAGAGCTGAATAGATCCATCAGGTGGTGGTCCGCATCAATCATGCGAGAGGACATACCTCGCACTCGAGACTGACAGCACTTTCCTTGACACGCGCAGGCTTGACGACGGTCTGCCAGGAACAATGCTCAAGTTAATGATCAGGTACAAGGACTCGATCATCGGTGACTTACGCTGGGTTCTGGCGTCAGACCGCTGAGTGCCCACTCGTCAACTTCCGCGGGCGCATCAACCGAACACGCGTTCGCGGCGTCGAGGAACGGCTCGCTGATGATGTTGACAGTGAATGTCTTTGTGGCCAGAATATTATCCCGCGTGTTCTTCCCGATCCCTTGGAACATCGCGAAGGATACGCCGACCATGGGAGGGTCATGTGCAAGCTAAATCAAATTCGATCAGTGAGACCTGCCACGGGGTCAGAGTGTCGGCCACCATACCAAAGAGAAATAGCTAAATCGTAGATCGTTAGAACTCGGCGATGGACGTTTTAGAGAGATTAGATGTGTACCTCATAGGCGCGAGATTTGGAACATTGTCTGCGGAGAGGGAAGAAACAAATGCGATGGGGCGAGGGATGACTGAACTCGTCAACAGGAAGTACACATCCCTGACCGGTAATTCAGTTGCGTATCGACGGTACTATGCCTGAACACTGACCTTCCGTGAGTCTCTTTGAGCGGGAAAGACTTCCAGCCCTTCTTCTCGTCCTCCTTCCACTCCTTAGCGAGCTGGCTAGTCTTGGGTGCCAGACCCTCCCCCCATTTCCATCCAGGGTTGGGACTTTGGGTCAATTTAAAGGAAGGTGCTGCATTGAATTTTGGGAGGTTTGACTGGCAGGCTGGTAAGGATGTGCTGAATGTGCGGAGGAAACGGCTTGGAGCGCGGAAGAGGCTTCGGACTGGGGAGTACATTATTGAGGATGCCAAGGAGGGTGTACGAGGTGAAGGGGGCGAGTTCTGGGAGATTGGGATATCCCTGGGTTCTGTGCACACGTCCTATGTATTGCAGCCTCGTCGGGAAAAGACGTTCTTCCGTGTAGCATGGATGATGCATCCGCGCCAACGGGGGCCGAGAAGTAGATTTTTCTGTCTTGGTGAAGGGATCTCTGGAGAGATCGCCTGCGCATGGCATCACCTTTGTCACTGCCATGGACTTTCACGTAGACTTGGGAATCTTTCAAGAGATCCGGCTACTGTCAAAGGCAGGTGAAACAAGTCCCGGATACTGTGGTTGGCAGCCAAACTGGATAAGCGATGGGAATTATGTTGACAATATTGTTTCAGCTATCGCCAAGTTCGAGCCTGTTCAGGCGTGAAGGTGGCGGAAGGTCGCTCAGGATCTGGTACGGCTCCGTCGATCTAGATTCTGAGTAAGTCATGAGTAAGGTGACCTGCTTTTTCTCCCATGAGCTGACCAACGGCATGGAGGCCATGCATCGAACCGCTGCATGACGGCCGATAGTAGCCAATCGCATCTTTGTGCATTATACGCTCCATGGTGGGACATTTGTCAGTTTCTCACCGTTCACACGTTTGGGCCCATATTCCGTGTGAACAGCGTGAGAGCGCCCACCGAACGACTAAGTATGACTTGAAGATGTTGAGTACAAGTTTTATCCTTTTCTGTAAGTCGGCCGACCGAGGCTGGCCTCCGAGCATTCATGCTGATCCGGCGCACAGAATTTGGAGGTTGAAACAGATCTTGTAGCACAATCCGTTGTGTGGGCGTTGTACTATAGTTGTGACATTGGCATTTGCAAAAGTGTACGCAATCCGAAGGCCGAACCGAAGTGGCCCGACGGCCCGGCAGACGCCTCTGAGGATTTCCATCGGCGTTGACCAGCGCCGGATACTTTACTGTGCACAATTGGGCTCAGAAGGATTGGTATATTGAGAAATCTGTCGAAAACAACATTGGTTGTGGAAATAGCGCCATAGAGTTTGTGAGAGTAGTAATATGTCACACCAGAACCTATCCGGAAAGTTTGAGCCATGCGTATCAGCACGATCAAGGCGATCATGTACTACACTAATGTACACCGAATAAGTCGCAATTCCTCAAGACCATTGCATAGGTATAATACAGAAAATGGGTCAGTCGTCTCCCTAACATCCATGCATCCCAAGGAAAAGAGTATTAGTGAAAACACGCCACCTATCAGTTGAACGATGATAATAAGCAAATAAGCTACAAAAAACAAGGAACATATTGTGATTTCACCTTCACTGGGGGTGATGTGCACTAGGAAAATGAAGCACTGGGTCTCTCATGGCTTGCAAGAAGTCCGGTGAGTAGTGCCGCTCGCCAAACGTGAAAGACTGCGATGGCATTGTCAAGTAGGGATCGTGATTGCTGGGTGCCAGCGGAACCACGGGAACATTGCTGGATGCAGGTAACAATGGCCACCAATCATATCCAGGTGCGACAGGGAATGAGACCTCCATGCCAGGTATGCTCGAAGCAAGATCAGCCAGGTAGGCACCATACGGATTTGGCCCCTCTAGAGGCGCGTGAACAGGCGCGAATGCCATGGATTGCGGTTGCAGGGGTGCCTCATACGTGTTTATCGGAGCCATGTTCGGAGTCATGTTCGGTGCCATGCTCGATGTCATGCTCGGTGCCATGCGATTATTTTCCCATTGAGGAACAGAGGAGATGTCGTTGCTCAATGGGTCTTCAGCGGGTCGTTTACGAGTTCGATCAGCCGAAGTACGCGGCGCCATTTCGGTGTTGACGCGAGCACCGCGCAATAGGTCAACCAAACGAGCTGCACTGGGCCACCTAGTCTTAAGGGCAGATTCAATATAGAAGATGGCATCGCAAAAAGAGTCTTCGCACCCGCATCCGATCGCAAGCAGCTATACAATCACGCAGACCTAAAGTTGATTGAGGATCTGACGGTCTCTGGGTCACTGAACATTGATCATATTGACAGCATACTATTCAGATACGGGTGTTCGGATCCCTTCATGCGACTCACATGTGAGAATATGCATGATCCTGTGGAATTCATCAACTCGAGTGCTGACTGAATGAATGGCAGACCTACCCAGCACTCTGAAGTATCGTGGTCATGAAAGGCGGACCCCACTGGAGATCATAAGATTGATCATACAAGGTAGCTGCAAGACACGAGATAAATGAATTTCCTCATAAACAAAACTTGAAAATTCTACCAAATGCGGATATGTGGGATGCTGCACCCTGACATATGTCTAACGATTTCCACGGTATTGGATCTGGGTCAGTAGCAGACGAGCCTGGCGCAATTTGAGAACTGAATGGCGACATTGTTCAGTATGAATCATGGGGAAGCAAGGTGGGCACCCACCCAAAGCGCCTCGGTATGCTATAAGAGCCTACCATTTAGCAGCCATTGTTGATATACATGGGCTACGAGAGGAACTTACAATGGCCTGTGTAGCAGTAGCATGACTCCCCAATACTGACAGTGTAAGTAGAGTACATAAGGAGGGGGGCAAGCCCGGTTGCTTGTCGATGAGTACTGCAAGCTCTCGGGTAGGTTGATGGACCATTGCAGGAGACGTGCATGAATCTCATTCATCAAAGCGCGCCTGGGGACGGTAGAGACACGGGTAACAGGATAAATCTTCTCGATAACTTCACCATGGATGACCGCTGACGTAGATTCAGTGAGCGGATAATGCACCACTAGGGTTCCGCAACGCACAGAGAGATGCGGCAGCGTGGAAGCAACTCGACAATCTAGCCAGGAACAAGTGGGTTAGTGCGGCCGAGATGCGTGGTATGCTTTGGCACCCACAGCGCTTCGGCATCGTCCTGGATTATACAGCTCAGGCATGCATACAGAGGGAGAAAATGCGTAAAGAATACCTCTTTCACATCAGGGAGCAGTGCTGCAGAGTCACTTTCATGAATCGCCATTGGACGTCCTATAATAACGTCATTTATTTCTGAATGTGTGGTCACTAGGCTCACCTAAGAATTGAGATGCGTATCTAAAGGACAAAATAGGCTTCGTGAAGAACACGTTATGCACATTAAGACGTACTTATCCGCCAAGCAACATGCCCACCAGATCTGTCTGCGGATCCGTTTCTCCTTGAGTGTGAAAAGATCGCGCCCATCGTGCCGCCACGAATCCGAGTTCCTATTCAGTCCAAGGTCGAGGGCCTGAGAAAACTTCCTTGGTTAAGCCACTTCTCTCAGACCATCGTAAAAGTTACCATCCGCAATGCCATCCCTATACAATAAAATTCTCAATATTGTGTCGTCCTTCAGATACCGAGGACAAAAACGTATGGCTGCAGCTCTTCGTAACCATCACGAGTATGTGATCAGAATTGTGTCCGATGCAGGCATGTATAGATATTGCCCGCAGTCTAATGGCCACATGTTGCTGAGTCTGTGCCCACGTTGATCACAACTCGTGGTTCAAAACCGCAAACGACATCATGAACAGAATGTCGATGGGAATAACCCACCTACGTGCAACCATCCTTCCTCTAAGCTTCCTTCAAATAAAGAAAAGAATCACTAGCCGTTCCCAATCATGCTCGGAGACAGCGTACCTATCCCAAATTCACGGATACCTAGCAAGATGAGCGCTTGGCAGGTTGAGATACGACTCTCCTGATAGACACAGTCTGCGCACACAATCAGATAAATTTTACTTAAATGACCAAATACTGACCCAAAATCCTGCGCGCCTTGACTGCGTATTCGGCTCCGATGTCCCACTCATGCCCAGGCCGTACAGGGTTCTCTTCGAGGTCCGAATAATGAGCTGCGAACGCGAACATAGAAAACAGGAGAAGCTTGGATATCTTCTGCATTCGCTCTCGTTGAAGTGTCTGCGGAGGAGCACTGATATCGACAGTACTACGAACCCTTATAATAATTGGAATTAAAACTGATGGTCTTATCCAATACATATGAGCTGGCTCACCCAAACTTCCTGGAAGATGATAGAGCGCATCAGCATCTTCGGAGAATACAATATCCAGATGACCTACTGTGCATTGTAGTCCTCCATGAAAGCGGCTCGATCAATCACCGGAAATATAGGGTTGACGTAGGTGAAATATCGCTCAAGGAGATGATCCTGCAATTGTTGATGGGGCAAGGGGATCCTAGATTCTACATCTTCCATATTGGTCCTTTCCTCAGCGCTCTGCACTCCTGACCAAAGCTTTGCCATTGGGAAGTTCCTAATCCCCCGGGCGTATGAAAATTGAAAAGGGAAAGTGTCAGCTGGCCACTCACCATACGCCGCCAACATTGCGCCGGTCCCAGCGCTGATCTCTGGCAAGCATAAACAGACCGCAAGAGTTCCCGTGGTAGCGGACCTATATATTTTCAGAAGTGATCGGTACAAGGATAGCCCGAGTCGATCACACACCTCCCGGTTCTCATCTATTGACAAATTGCCAAAAGCATCCGCGCAATCATCCAATTCATCCTTATCTGTATCTAATAATTCTTCACTCAGCATCGCATGCAGACGCATCTCGTTGGACACACCATTCATTATATGCAACTCATCCCAATGGGGATCGGTGACACTAGGCTGGACATCTACTCGTCGCTTCCGTCTGACAGGCTCTTGAGACGTCCTGTCGACAATCGGGGCTTCAAACTGAGGTTGGATGGCTGTGTGGCTCTGGTTGTTCTGAACAGGATTGGTTCGCGGTTGTTCTTCAGACCATCGCGCAAGTGATTCTGACAAACGATCCTGCCACTCCAGCGTTGGGCGGCGGTTGACCGACGGGTCTGAAGAAGGGCACACATTCGCGTGGATTTAAATCGCTGTATGAGTTTGGCTCACCGTCTTGTGTGACGCTCTCGCGGGTTATCCTTGATTGCCGCCGAGAACGGTCGCTCGTTAATTTCGGCGGCGCTGCACTGACGATCGACGCAAAGAAGTTGTCTTGATTGGGGTCCACAGATCGGCGCAGCCTGCCGCTAGCTCCCTATTCCAAGTCGTCAAGATCACTCTGTCCGACACCCTACTCATCCTCACGCACGAAAGGACCAGAATCTACCCCGTCCAAGATTTGCTGCGCTAGTGCATCCCGACGAAGATCGGAAATGATACCCCTCGCGCGAGCATCCTTGGAAGACATTATGGCCGCGAGCATACTCTCCATTTGATGCAAACGGTGCTCAAGCGCACGTATGTAACCTTTGGGTGGTCCTCGTCTAAAACTCGGCCCTGCGCAGCTGTGGAGTCGATAGCTCCACTGTCAAACATTGACATACGTACCGGAAAACGTGCAGTCTTCGCCGCAAACGCTTAGCATATGTGCATAGACTGAGCCCTCTACACCTCACCTGCACTGGCCATCAAGCATCCTCTGCATTTATCTTCGCCGGGCGGACCTGGCTCACATTTGCTCTTGGATTTCCGGCATCGGTCACAAGCTGCCCATACACTCAGGTTGGTAGGTGTCCGCACCGGAAGGGTTGATAGACACACCTCGAGAATTCCTTTTTGCATTCTGGGCTGTGCCAGCCCCCGATTGGCCTTCCCCCTCCTCATCTGACTTGTCGGAGTTGGGGGGCGAGGGACCAGATCGACGTGACATGGTCGGGACTGAAACTGGGTTACCAGCTGGGGACAAACAATGTAGGTAGGGTGAGAGCGCCTGACGTGCACCGCGAGTCCGTGACGTTTCACGAGCAAAGTATTGAGTCACGTCAATCCTGAGCTTTGTTCTCGCAGCTTGACCTAATTCTTGGAATACAGTGCCTTGAAGAGTGCAAAATCGTGAGGGCAATCGCGAATTGTCTGCTGGTGACTGATCCCAGGCTGATCTCCAGAGCAGCGGACAGGCGATAGAACCTTAGAAGCCAGTTGCGTGGATTACTGCCGTCCGGCATTGAAGACCAAAACTCAAACGGGCATCAGCTCTTATGCAGACCTTTCCGGGGACCTCGACCCAACCTTGACCAGGAGTGGTTTCAATCATACACATGTCGTAGTGCGGTCCTGCGGACAATTAATTCACACTGATAACTGGCCTGATGTATACCCAGCGCAGGCTCCGCGGCTGCCATCGATGGAATATCTTTCAACGGCATCGGGCAATAGCAGACATTTTGATGCCGCAACGACCAAGTGGAAAACAGCGACAATATTTCCGAGTCCAAGCAGAACGATACCAAAACTTGAATATCATCCCCACGACAGTACAACTTTTGAGGCGACAAATGCACACCATTTATACAACTAGCCAGTATCCGCAAAATCAACCAAAAAGCAAAGTCAACTCTGAGCCCTGAATAATGCAGAAGAATGATCGCTGGTCCTCTAGAAATAGAGGCCAACCCAGCTATTAGGCGAAGAGATGACCATGTTGTCACCACCATCCTTGTCACCGACCCAAGGGAGCTCGCCGGAGCCCGACTTGCGCACGCTGTTCTGCAAACCTGTAGCACTGTAAGATTTCGCCTGAAGGTCGACGGTGCCCCTGAATTCAGCTTGCTTGTATGTCAAGTAGACATCGCCGCTGCGTGTCGTGCGATGCATGCTGTTGATCGGACGATGGGGGAAGCCCGGGTCGTTAATGTAGAACACGTCTGTGCGTCCAGAACCAGTCGTTGTCACCAACTCAGCAACGGCGGGAGGTTCAGCAGCGGATGAGACGGGGTGAACGTGTACATTCATGGTGGCATCCCCACGCTTCGCGCTGAGAGACGTCTTGTCGACGATCGCGACGTCCCCTACAAGCCATCCGCGGGTCAATTCAAATGAGAGCTGTCCTGCGCGCACGTTCTGGTGTGGGAGGATCATGTTCTTCTCGTCCGCCGCCGCGAGCGTCAAGGTGAGGGAGTTGAGGTCGAACACAGATTCCTTGTTGAACTGCAGCTGAGTAACACTGTTCGACTGAATCTCTAGCTGCTTTAGAGCGGGAGGCACGTAGATCACCAGGTCGTATCGCATGCAGGAAGAGGGTGAGGATGGCGGAGTCGTTAGGCGCATGCGACTCGGTGATAGACCATCCTTGACCTCGCTCTCGGTAGGGTATTGCAAAATGATCGAGTCGAGGAGCGCCGCATCGCTGGAGCGAAGTAGCAATTGATACCCGATTTCAGTCAGGCGAGGTCCTCCTTCTACGAATGTGACAGTACCGACTGCCGTACCATCGATATACATAGAATGGCTCGCCAATGACTCATCGAACGGAACAGCGTACGTGAGTTCCGAGCCGTTGTAAATGTGGACAGCATTGGAACAACCAAGTGACGAGCTGAATTGAGGCATGCCTTCCAGACCGGTGGGGGAGGGCTATCGATAACGAGACTGAGTAAATAAAATGAACGACGTGTCCCCAACGACTTACGGTAACCATCCAAATGACGAATTTGATGGCATTCCAGCCGACAAAGAGTAAGCAAACGATTCCAAAGGCCTTCCAGAAAAGACCACATCTAAACACAAAAGTCAGCAAGGGAATGACATCACCCCAGATACCGCACATACCGCAGACCGCAGCAGACGCAACAGTCTCTCTTTCTTTTCGGCCTAGCTGTGGGAATTGATGTGTCAAAGGTAGACATTGCGTCGTCGTCGTCATCCACTGGGCTATGAAGGGCGACTGGACCAACGCCGCCCTCTTCAGGGGAGACACGTTGGTCTGTATTTGACATTATTCAGCACACAGATATATGACCAAGGTACCTGCAACTTACAGTCGCCCCAATTTTCTTTCAACTTGAGTGCTACCATGGTGGCGCCAACTAGGCCCCAGAATGTGAGGCCGGTGCTACGAGCCATTGTCAGACGAAACGATGGGTGGGGAAGGGACAAGAGAAAGAGTGTGTTATGCTAGTTCAGAGAGAGTAAAGGGAGGGAAAATTGTCGCAAGGATGCGGGGCGAGGCTCTTTAATGGACCTTGCACGCCAAGGGCATCCATCCTTGATCCTTCCCGTATGAGCCTAAGGCGCCAGGCACAGCGGGAGGGAGAGTTGATCCGGGATTGTCCTCGCAACCGAAACTTCTGAACGCGAGTCATGCAGACCACCTTTAGGCAGAGGCGGTCTTGTCTGCCCGGTCAGATCAGTCGTGGCCCTAAACACTGGACACGCACTACTGGCCGCGGCCTGCATCCGAATAAAACAGCTCAATGTATAAACGAGTGATTGTTGTCTTTCCCTGCCATTGAGTTTATTGGTTTGAGATACATATTCCGCAGATCTTCGCCGCAGTCGAAAAGGTACAAAGGAACGACTGTTATGGGATAACTTCGCCTGTACTTCGATTTGACCAGTGCCAGTGGCCAGATCCGACGGATTGACAGGTGGACATACAATTTGATCCGGAGGTCAGTTATTGTCGAAATGTCGTTTGCACGTATTATGAGAAGCTGTAATAATTAAATCGCGCACTGGCACCATTAAAGCGGTAAGTGTGAACATGAAGGCTAAGCCAAAGACCGTGTCACATCGTCTTCGCTTGCCAGGATGGCAGGAATACATGATTCAATGTAAAGGTCAGAAGCATGATCACGTGACTGTAAATGATCTGATAAATTTTAGACCGAAGTCAATCAAAGCTTGATGGCTGTACAAACTACTTTCTGTTGCAATGATTTTTACAGTACTTACTTGAATCATTCAGAGAAGTGATGACAGGTGCTTATGTCATGTTGATCACGGTAGGAAGTTGACTCATTGCATGAACTCAACGAGCACTCTTACTTACAGATCGATTATTCGATTTGTCGCCAAGGCTTATTCAAATTGCGAAACATAAATTTCAAGACCGTCAATCACCACATGACGTCGAGGCCCGAGAGCGTGTGCTCCCCAGATACACTTTCGTCAATTGGCTTTGTCAGTGCGTGCGCGATCGAAAACATTATATATGACGCCAAACCTCTCCGGCGACCGACTCGCCTAAAACCCACTCACACAGTACACTACTATTACAAAGATGTCTGCTCTCGACAACACCCAACACGAATCGACGGCCCTACAGGGCTACTACGGCTGGACAGACACCCTGAAAGGAGTTTACTACGGCCCGGGGTCGCTGGCGACCGCCCTCCCAAAGCTCTTGCAGGCCTTAGGAGCAACCAAGGCCCTTGTTGTCACCGGAAGGAGTCTATACGATAAGGTTTGTTCCGCTGGATCTGCGGCGTCATCTTTGGAATATATCTCACAGCTCCAAAGACAGACGTTGTGAAAAAGGTGGAGAATGTGCTGAAGCAGCACAACGCGTATGGGGCCACATTCTACGAGATCGGCCAGCATGCGCCCGTGGCGGGCATCAACAACGGATTGAAGGCATTCAAGGACGCTGGTGCAGATGTGATCGTGTCCGTCGGAGGCGGTTCCCCTGTCGATGCATCCAAGGCGATTTTGTATTTTCATAAACAGGAGACTGGCGGGGACTATCTGCGTCAGATTGCTATCCCAACCACGCTCAGCGCGGCGGAATACACCGTCAGTAATGTCAATCATGTTCGTCAGTGCCTGACGAGCTGACGCGTCCTAGGTTGGCGCAGGCTACACAAACGAAGCGGGAAAGAAGGTTGCAGTTAGTTCGCCGCTGCTTGCCCCCGCCGGCGTCATCCTCGACGCGGAATTGACTCTGTCGACCCCAGACCGCCTTTGGTGAGAATAGCCGTTTTCCTTTCAGCGGATTCCGCCGAGACTATTCTGTACAGGCTGTCGACGGGCATGCGAGCGGTCGATCACGCAGTCGGTACGTAACATTGTTGATCAGGTCTTCGCGACGTGCCGGGCTGAGGAGCGGCCCAGAAAACTTGTACAGGCCTCTGGTACCTCCTCCTATCAAGCACCTCTGTTATGCCGCTCTAGTCGACCTTTTCAAATACCTCCCACAATCGAAAGCAAACCCAAAGGCGATTGACATTAGGCAGAAGCTGCAGGTTGCATCCTGGATGAGTTTGTGGCCCATGAAGCAGGAGAAGTACAGGTAAGCTCTTAATACCAATTCCATCATTCTATGGCTCACAGCAGTTTGGCAGCGCGCTTGGTCTCTCGCATGCTCTAGGACATAAGTTAGGTGCTGCATACAGCATTCCCCACGGTATCACATCAGTACGTCCCAGCCGGTAATCTGCTGCAATCTTCGCCAGTCAACTTTGTTCTTACAGTGTTTGACGCTCGCTCCAACCGTGGCCTTGAAAGCCGAAGTAGCATCTCAGGAAGACAAGGAATGGCTTTCTAATGCCCTCTATCATTTGCGCCAAGAGCAAACGGGAACCTTGGAAAGCGATGTGCTCAAATTGTCCAATTTGATTGATGGGTGCGTATCTCGGGTTGCTTTTCGGGTTCTTACTGAAGTTTCCATGTAGACTTGTGAAGGATCTGGGGTTGAAATGTAACCTAGAAGAGTACAAAGTGCCCCGAGAGGACGTCCCCCAGATTGCAGAGTTAGCTATTGGAAACACGACTGACCCGACATATCCAAAAGTTTTGGATCTGCTGTACAATCTGTATCCCAACTGATCCGAGTTCTCGCAAGATGTGTAGGCTGAAGCAGACTGTATAAACTATAATTGTCACCAAACAGTACTTGTATCACAGATGAAAACAATTTAGACGGCGCAGCAGGTGGTGCAATGATTGAGCCTTGAGGGGATGGTGCCAGAGGCCGGGCGGGTGGCACTCGGCTGCCGCGCGCACGATGTCGCGAGAAGTCTGGCCAGGTCCGGAGTGCCGCAACACAGTCCATCCCCAGTCGGACGAGCCTCTGGTAGCGATTGCTTGACTCATGGGCGTTTGCATTCCCCACTCCAGCCTGCGTATTCCTCTCTTTATAACATAACGCGCTCGACGACGGCCGCTGTCTTTGCTCGGCGTCGAGTGGGCTGGCACTAGGCCCAGTATATAGTCACCATTCTCACACCGTCGTCGTCTGCTCTCAAATGCTAGGACGCTCTGCTGTCTCTCTCCGCCTAGGCGACTGGCTGCCAGGCCCAAACACAATCAGGCCGCCCTCTCGTATACGTGGCAGTCTCCCCGCTTCCCGGATCCGACGAGCGGACATCCTGTGCACACGACGTTCGTTTGCAGTGCTCAACTGTGCTGGAATTCTCCCAGAGCGCCCTTCGCTTGCGACAATTGCTCTACCTGTATTCATGGCTAGCACCACATTGACTCCTCGTCGCCCGCACTCGAGCCAGGCCAAGGGGACGGATCCCGCACCTAAGCCGGGGGACCATTCCGATCGCCATCATGACCACCAAAGTGCCCATGAGCAGCCGCACTCACATTCACACTCGCATTCAATATTCGGAGCGATGACCCACACGCATGGGCCGGGGGAGGATGGGCATGGACATGATGCAGAGCAGATCGTGCAGGCATTGCAAGGTGGAGGTATGTAGCGGTGAACGTCCCGTCTCGCCCGTACAGCCGTAGACTGTTAATATGCGGTACGACTTGGAGAACAGGCGACAGAGGGAGCCGCATTACCGTCATTGGGTTGTTTGCAAACGTCGGGCTGACAGTCTCCAAGGGTGCCGCGGGTTGGTATATGAACTCGGCGTCCCTCCTGGCCGATGCGGGCCACTCGCTGAGCGGTAAGCCCCGTCGTTCCATCACAGGTGGGTGCATGCTCAACCATGCCATTGCTCAGACCTGCTGGGAGACTTCGTCACTCTGCTATGCTACAAGCTCTCCCGCAGGCCTCCGTCGGAGCGCTATCCGTATGGCTTCGGCAAGTTTGAGGTGCTCGGAACAGTGACTGTCTCGCTGCTTCTCACTGGGGGTGCCCTTGGAATTGGGTTCCACTCCTGGGGTCTGCTCATGGAAACGCTTTCGCAGACAGCGACGGCCCTTCCCTCCGGCGCGATGCATGACGTGCTCATATCTGTCTCGCAAACCGCGCAGACCGTGCCTTCCGTCGTGAGCGAGCATGTGCACGCGCACGGACACGGACACGGTCATGCACTGGACCCGAACGCGGCCTGGTTTGCCGCTGCGAGCGTGCTCGGAAAGGAGTGGCTGTATCGTGTGACGAAACGAGTGGCAGACGACCTACGCAGTCCTGTGCTGTTTGCGAATGCGATACACCACCGGAGCGATGCGTACTCGAGTCTCGTCGCCCTTGTAGCCATTCTGGGCACCTGGTGGTTCCCTCATCTACCACTTGATCCTATTGGAGGTACGTTTGTATGGATAATCGCGGGACGGATACTCATAGTATGCGGCATAGGAATTGTTGTATCCATTTTGATCATCAAGCAAGGGTGGGGCGTCCTCATAGGTGCTTTGCACCAGCTGACAGACGGGGGCGTGTCTGCGAAGACTCGCACGGCGCTGTCGGAGTCTCTCAAACCTCTCCTGCCCATTTCCCACAATCCCGTAGATGTGCAATCAACCTCTCGTGGCCTATCGGATACGCAAATCGAACACCACACCGAAAATCTCCTGGCGATCCGAGACTTGCGCGCGATGCGCACGGGTGCGCTCATGTTTGTCGACCTTGTTGCGGACGTCCCGCGCACATTGGATGTGGCAGAGACAAGTGCGCTAGAGGCACAGATTACGCGGACGTTGAAGGCGGCACGGAAAGAGATTGCAGAGGTGAGGGTGAAGTTTCGCCCTGTTGATGAGGAGGTACTCCCCCACCACGGACATCATCCTACATATGATCCTGAGCGTCATCACAATTAACTCTTATATGTACGTAGTGTAATACTTCACAGACGCTTCCTCCACCAAGTAATGATAAGATCTTGCTCACAATCTAATAGTGACCAAGGCAGGCAGGCCAACTGGCAAGCGCCAAAATACTGCACGTGATACGTGTTTAATCACGACGCGTCCGATCGCGAGTCTCACCCACTCTTGAGTCTTGAGCCACTGACGACGCGTCCTTAAAGTCTGAAGTTGCTTTCGTCTCATCACTCGGAAAAATATGGCGGAGTATGCACTTAATTTCTCCAGTACTCCTTTAACGGACACAGGATCTTACAAACTCATGGAACTCCCCCCCGATCTGTGTAAACTCATTGAGGCGGGTGCTGAGAATGCGGCCGTTACGAGGTGATGTCAGCGTATAGATCGCTCATCATTGACATTCCAACATATCCCTGATACCAATTTCACTCAGCTTTAAAATCAAAGGAAGTCCGGAGGAAGACGCAGTATTGTGCACACCAGATAAGACCTACGCCATTCGATCTGTTGTGCTGTCGAACTCCGTACTTGTAGTCACTCCCGGGCCTCTCGCAGTTGATGAGTCGGGAATGGGGAGAGAAGCTGCTGTGATACGCGACCAGCTGAGCGAGATCCTGGAACTCGTCCCGTCTGTTCCGAAGCTACATAAACTGGATACGCTTCTGAGGGGAGCTGAATATGGGGAAGAGCATGAGGACGAGGACGGCGTGGAGAGTGAAGGCGACGACAAATTACCGGTTAGTGACGTTATGCACAGTGATATGCTCCGCGTTTGGACACTCATAAAGAATACTTTGTTGAGAAGAGGCAGAAGCTGTCATACCAGGAGGCACGAGACATGCTGCAGGCCAGCGACGCTGAGCTTGATCGAGGATTGAGAGAGAGGCGTATATTGATTCTAGACGGTAATGTTTGTGGTCTCGGTAGGCGCTCATAAGTTGACGTTAGTTTGTTGCAGGCAGAATACGGCCTATAGCCCCCTCATACCTTACGACCATACTTGAACTCATCCTCACACACCTTGTATCTCTCTCTCTTCGTCACGATGCCGCATCTGTGGATGAGCTCTCCTCAGCACTAGAAGAAGGCTACGATATTAGAAGGGATGTTTGTGAACAAATCTTGTGTTGGTTTGGGCAGACACATGAGAAAAAGTGGCGTATGGACGTCAACTCTATCGTCAAGGAGGTCGGCTTGGGCATTTTGAGATCGTATGAAGTAGGTAAACTCCGCGAAGCGCGCGATGTCATCACTAAGCTTCATCTACCAATCCCGCAGGATGAGCATACACCGCAGGATGAATTCATGCAGAGGTGGCGGAAGGCCGTGGGTGACTCCTTCGAGGCGGAGGTCTCCTTGAACTTACTTTCAGTGCGCAAACGATCCATGTCTCACTGCTCGTTCCGCGTTGAGTATTTGATTAGGGAAACTACCTCTCGCAGGTTGATACATTGCGTGATTCCCCTACCGCGATGCTTACATACTTTCCCTCGTCTCGCTTGCCCATCGACCCCTCTGCCCGATTCACTGACTTATTTCTCACTCGCCCACGCTGGAAGGCCGAGGAGATCGCGCCGTTCTTGGCGGACATCGTTGTCGATTCCAAAGAGCGCGATCGGTTGCTGCTGAAGTATACGAGGGCAGTAACTGATTCGGAGGGCGTGTGGTACACTGCACGAACAAAATACAACGGGTAATGAGGCATTATCAAAAATAACATTATTGGCTCTACTAGTATATAATTGAATACAGCATGGTGACAACACGCCGTGAGACATCTCAAGCACATAGCAAGCGCAGAGCTTGGCCGACAAAAATCATCGCGCCTTCCCTTTTGATCGCTTCGTCGCTGGTGCAGGAACTAGTACGGGGTCATAATCATAATCATCTTCCCCTGACTGCACTTTTTTGCGCTTCTTCCCGTCTTTCTTATCGGCGTCATACCGACCAGTTTCTTGGCGCTCTATAACATCGTACACGAACTCCCATAGACATTTGATGATGTCACCTCGCGAGCGAATATCTGGGAAGCGTTTCCGCACATGAATACGCATATTATAAAGTTCCTCTGCGCGATCTTCATGGCTGCAGCCATTCATGGCATAGAGTACCACTCCTAAGATACATGAGCATAAATTGAATAGAACGGTCTGGGGTACAGGCAACGCACCACAAAAGACAAATTCGACGGGCGCAACGCGCTTCGGGATCTTGGAGAATGCTGTATTCAGGTGGCGCGTGTTTGCAAGATGGCAAAATTCTGTGAGTACGTCGTTGATCTCTTGCTTGAACGTTGCGGATGGTGGGTCCATCGATGTCAACCACCCTTCCATCTTCTGAGGAGTTGGTACAGTTTGGTCTGGAAAATTGTAGCAGCAATAAACTAATTGTGCAAGTGTCTGAAAGTCCCTTCCACGCTTCATGTCGACATCGATACAGCTTGTTATGCCACCGTCACTACCAACATACCGCGTGTCGAGCATCGTAATCCATTCTGCCCATGGAGAAGAAATGGCCTGCAGTTTTTCTACGTGTCGCATAAGTGGGCGGCGCTACGAGTCGAGTAAAATTTGCCTACCAGCCGCTGTGAGGGGCATACCTAGCTGAACCCTTTGGAAGATGTCGCGCTCGAACCCTTTCGGGAGATTACGGTATTCGACTACGTTCTTCTCAATTCACGACGTAACGGACAATGCATGGATGCGCTTACCGCAAGTAATATGTTTTCCTTGAAAATCTACCTTCATATGTAACGGCACCTCTAGTCTTGTACTCTTCTGACTAGTGGATCGAGTATACCACCAATTCTTTCTGGTGATGGGGTCTCTGTCTATATTTGTGATCACTAAAACAAGCATGTTACAGAAGACAGAGATACCGACATGGAATCTGAAAGAATCGAAATCCGAATGTCAGATATTCAAATGATAAACAGTGGCAAAAGAAGATAAGTTTGGAAAACGAAACATGCCTACAAACGCCACAAACGCCAGTATGAAGACATGCCCGAAGTATGAAATCCAATTCAATCACAGAAAATATCGAACTTTACAGAGAACGAAGGGTACGACAAGAAAATCAGGCCAAGTACATACCTGACCGTCAAAGAACTTCTGGATAGATGTCAGTCTTTGTTTGCCGTCCACACATCGCCTGACCTCCTCTCCATCTTCTTCATATACTGCAAATACGACAGGCGGAACATAGAAATTACGATATATGGAGTCTAATAGCTTCATTTGTTTGGGTTCCGTCCAAACGACATCTTTAACACGCGGAGACAGTCAACGCACGTTGTTGAGCATCTCAAGGGGCCCGTACCTCTCTGATACGGAGGACAAAGATCAATGACCCCCTCGTGAATCAAGGCTACAAGGGTCAGACAACGCATTTCTTACGCATAGATTTCACCCACTATGCAAATCCTGAGTAGTATAAAGTCGAGCTTGAGGCGGGTCCAGACGAGAGCCGACGTGAAAGGTGGCAGGATCAACCTCTTCCTCAATATCGGACTGCAGCTCGTCAAAATCTTTGTCGTCGTCCGACATCGTGTACGAAGGTAATGAATTTTGAAAAGTCTAAATGAACTCAGAGAGAACGAACGAGTCGCACTCGTCGCTTACATAACTGCGATGAGGACTTCTCTCGCGTAGGCGCTCGTCTCTGACTGGGGCCATCACCACGGTAGCATCGAGCAGAGCATCGTTCACATTGTCTCTGCTCCTGTTTCGACTACCCACCCATCCACTCTACCTCTGCATCTGAACAACACATATATGAATTCTTCCACTTCTCTAAGCTCCTCAACTCCTTCCCCGACGACTATACACACAGACCCGCTACCACAACCATCTACAGACGCGCCCCATGGAAGCCCCGTCGTAGCCTTCATCATTGGGCTGGCTATCGTCATATTGGCATCAATACTCAATGCTGCTGGACTCAATCTAACAAAGCTAGATCATGTAGGTTTCTTTTTTCTATCGGTGTGTCGTTTAGCTAATACATGTACCCATAGGTACGTACGAGCGTAATACCAAGAGAACAACGTAGACGAGACTGGTTACGACCTTTATGGTTATTGGGCATGGTACTATACATGTGAGTAGGTGCTATGAATGGCTCGTTTCTGTTCCTCATTGAACGTGGTAGTCTATCTCAAGTAATCGGTAGCACTCTCGCCTTGGAATATATGCGTGCAGGTCAGTGCTCTCCCATAGCCTCTTCCATCTTCTACATCATATGTGTCATGTTGAGCTTGGTGACGAATCCATGCGCCTCGTGGCGCGGCTTTCAGAGCCGCGAAGTTGAGGGTATGCCTGCAAGTCATATTGCACCGCATCCCGATAATGTTTTGTGATGTGAGCATATGCCCAAAGCTTGAACTAAATGCAATTCGACCTGCTACTCTGTTTTGGTTTCAGACCAAGTTGTCTTGTGATGCTTCGGGTAGCCGATGGCTGCGAGCGGCGTTCATAATTCGCATTTGCGCTGGCTGCCCTTGAGATTCGCCTGGAGTAAAATGGGACAAGGTCCTTAATGGTAGGTGCTGCTTCGCCAAGATACTGATTGCTTTGCAGCCCCTATCATTATGCCTTTTGGTTTCAATCACCTTTCGTTGTCTCTGAGACTGCATAGCTGACTTGATTGCTGTAGAATATGTCGCTCCCCTGGGCTCTACATCTCTAATCTTCAATTTCCTATTTGCAAAATTCCTGGTGGATAGCCCTGTCACAAGTTATGACATTTATGTATGTCACTAAGATCTGCAGTTCTTCCCCTTTGTCTAAATTGTTGATCATCGTAGGGGACTATCATCGTAATCATAGGTGTTGTTGGCATTGTCGCTTTCGGTTCGATCAACAGCGGACTGGGGACGGGAACAGATGCTGCGTATCTCACATACCTGTGGACGCGTAGCAACTGGCTTCTGTTCTTCTTTTTCATGGCATTTTCCCTCATCTTGCTATATACGTTTACGTCTCAGCTTGAGCAAGTCTTGAATTCGCGCTCGGACATCAATGCTGAACCATTTACGGGCATGGGTTCGCGGAGACCTGCCTTGGCGCCCTCGGCGAGCGTATTCAAGCGAATTGTTTCTTTCTGTCAAGGAGTCATGATGTGGGTAAGGGAGAAACTCGAGATTTGGACTGCACCACATGAGGACAAGAGGATCGCTTGGACTTTGGGTATTGGTTGGGCATGCTGTGGTGGTGGTTTGGCCGGTGGATGTTTGGTTTTTGCTAAGGCTGCGTAAGTGAAATCTAAGTCATATTCAACTTGAACTAAAAACACTTTTCACTTGCAGTGTCAAGTTGATTACTGGGAGTTTGTCGCATCAAAATAAAGGCAATCAGTTTGGCCATGCCTCAAGCATCTTCACGTTCTTGCTCCTTGTAGTCACGTCTGTGGCGCAGATCATTTGTCTCAATCGAGGTCTGAAAGTCTATGATTCAACGTTAGTCGTCCCGGTATTTTATGGTGTCTATACGGCTACAGGGTGAGACATGCTCAGATTTATTGTCTCGTCCCGCCATTAACACAGTAATTATACCTAGCTTCCTCAATTCTTTAGTAAGCGGATACCCATGACCGTGTGCACTCATACCTGAAATTTAATCCAACTTGCAGATTTTTAACGATGAAGTAGACGCATACCAATCTTGGACCCTCTTTCTCATCTTTGTTGCCATCACTATCCTGATCTCTGGGGTCGTTCTCTTGACTTACAAGAAACCCGAGAAAAAACCGGCGGCTCCTGGGGGATCTGATCATATGTCATTACCCACTCGTTCACGTAGAGGTACGCCGAGGAGAACGGGAGACTACAACGATGATGAGCAGGACGTGCTGCGTGTGGCAGAGGAGGGCGAGGGGGATGCTGAGGAACTGTGGCAAATAGGCGATGCAAGCGACGATGAAGAACATGATCAACCGCATAGTCCCCGCCCGGTACGACAACGGAGAGGGAGCGCAAGGTCCAGGAGAGAGGGTGAGGAAGAGGGTGAGGAAGAGCGGATGATTGGAGGCGACAGAGACGGTGAACATCGCGAATCTACGTCCTCAGATGCGACACTTGCGCGACCGGAGAGGGATGACGAGTTTGGGGAATGGGAGCAAGGGAAAGGGTTGCATTGATTGGATTGGAATGTGGAGGAAAGGCCATTAAGTATCGTAATCACTACTGTATCCTACTAATCATCTATGGGTAATGAACAGGACTCCACCCATGCTGGGAGAAGTGGTCTCAGCTTTGATCACAGTTGAACGCTGAATAGTCGTCTAGATAAATAAAGAAAGGACAGCGAAGCTGCTTTTAGACTCGCATCGAAGAACCTTGTCCAATGTAGATATCACTAAGTATCTCCTGAGCTTATGATTGGTATGATATATTTCACGTGACAAGCCCACAGATGGAGGGTACTGATAGTCGGATATGATGGTGAGAACCTACAGTTTGGGTATTGATAGGCGATTGTTGAGCAAGCGGTAAAATGCAGCGGGAAACAGAGATCAAGCGGCGGTAGTAGGTCTTACTGGGCTCATACCGGAGAGATCGCATCATGCGCAAGGGCAAGCATGCGCCCTGTAGCCGTATTGCGAGTAGAAGAATGTCGCGCAGGAGCTGGTGAGCCTTTCAAGCTCTTGTGACAAATTGCGAGTAGCTACGCACGACGTAACCCCGCAGGCTTTGTTGTCGTTGGATTTCGCCGTACTCCAGTGTCTATCGTGTCGCTGAACTCGCAATGGCACCAGGAACCATGGTTTTCATCCTCCCTTGCAATTGTTCGATATGCATATAACGACCGTTTACCAGATACTCATGTACCGTAATTTGGTTTCAATTCTGATTCCACTGTATCATTCCAGGGTCTATCATGTCGTTGAATCCCCGCCCACTAGACACGCTTACATTTCGCAGACTTTTGCAAAAATTGATTGTGCCATTGAACTTGGTGCGAAGGTCACCGAGACACTTTAGCGATTTTAGTAGTGCAATACCATTCGCAAGTTCTTGCGATGTTATCAGCCCGTGCTGGATTCAGTCCCGACATCGAAACAGATCACGGGTATAAAAAGCGGATTCCAAATGCTTGATGCATAGTACATTTACTATACTGTACAGTTGAAGGCGTCAGGACACGTGTCCCTATTTGCTTTTTTTATATAGCTCCTTTTATTGTCCTCGAGGGCCTGGCTCTATGTGGACAGAAAGGTACGGTGTAGGTACTAATGCGATGTGCTCGGTATCGAAGCAGAAACGTTGGACGCGGCCTGGAGTACAGGGCGCACGTCAGGGCATGTCTATAGTACACCGGGTAGCCAAGAAGTTAGTAAGGGCATGAACACGAAGGGAAGATGTAGAACTATAGAACGCTACCGGCGCTGGTGCGACGAGCTTGCACCCAGCCCGTGTTAAGAGAGATAAGTGTAAACGGGTCGTAAAAGACGAAACAGTCCGCCAGTGGAGGGCGCCCTATTTGCCTGAACATTGCGCAGCGCGCGAAGTGATCACATTTGCATGCGCAGAGGAGCGTGGTACGATCTGGCATTTGAAAGGCGTTGGGTAGCTAGTGCAGATGAGCATGGAGTCGCTATCTTCCCTAGAAATTACTACTCACCTTACAAGCCCCGGCGTGAATTCAGGTTTCAACGTCTCCTGTGGGTCTTTTTCTATATTGAACATTGATAGTATTCCAGAGATCAGAATAAACACTGAATTCTCCGCGAGCGCTTTGCCGGGGCAGACCCTACAAAATAAAGTTGAAGACAAGCAAGAGTGGGATAAAGTGAGTCGAACCGTTTTGCAAACCCAAACATGTAAGTTGACGGATCGACAGTGGTCTTTGCCGCACTTTTTAAGAATCTCTCGGGGATGAATGATTTTGGATCGTGTTCCTCGTTTTCTTCCAATGCAAGGGCCCTAACGTAGCATAAATGCTTCAATGACAGGAAAGTAGGACCCGGATATCCCACCAGACGTTAGTCATTACTATGGTTCCTTTAGGGATATGGTACCCTTCATAGAAATCTTCTTCGCTGGATTGTCGTGCAATACCTATTAAGGCGGCTCGCTCCATAATCCCCATCATAGGACATAGAACACCCACCGAGAGGTACCACTGGGTGCCATCGCATGGTTTCCTTAACTAAAGCATTAACATAGGGCAAACTATCGCGATGTTGTATGCGCGGGAAGCACTCTGCACCGATAACCTCGTCTAGTTCAGCTTGAGCTAAACTTTGCTTCTCAGGGTGAAGTGCCATGGCCAAAATGAATGTCAACACCGTAGCATATGTCTGAAACTCGCCTAAGAACTGCTTTACCACAGGAATATGACAAGGCTTACCGATTCACCTCCAGCTGCATACACAACTTAGCATGAGATTCTGTTCGACAGAAAGAGTCTCCATACCTCCATACATGACTCCTGCCGTCCATTTGACACGATGTTCAAAGTTTGGTACATCTTCAACCTCTGACGACAAAAGTGTCTGTGTAAGAGACGGAGGAGCTTGACCAGATGCCTATAAAGTGAATATGTTACCATAGAAACTCCTGGATATCATCAGTATATCCATACCATTTCTCTTTTTACGTGTTCAAATGGTTTGCTGGCTAAAGACTCAATCATTTCTCGCCCCTTGCTGGCCTCTCGTTGGAATGGAACCCAAGACGGAAGATATTTTACTGCGACGTATGCGTCAGGGAGATATGTTATGATAATGAGAATGGACTTACAAGAAGGCATAAGATCACATATAAATGCACCCGGAACCGTAGCCTGAGTGATAATCGACATTGTTTCTTCAGCGAGGGTGATATACTGGTTCGATGTCTTATTCAGCGGGAGGCGCGACATCTTATTATGGATGGTATACTTCATGATCGGCTTTCTCCACTGGTAATCCATATGTAACTGACATAACAATTTTTCCCGAAGTTCTGAGGCCAGAAAACTGATCGGCTAGTACTAACGTCGTAGACAGTGGGACATACATACAGGCGGACATGGCTGAAAAAGTCTTCAGGTTTACTCAGGAGTCGCTGGCAGAGTAAAGCTGCGAGGTCCTCCTGTATAGAGTGATAGCGCTTGATAGCGACCGGACCCAATCCAGCGTGGGCGAGCTTCCTATGAGCTCGCCATTCGTCGCCATAGGGTAATAGTGCCATGCTCTGCGACATTCATGACTGGTTTATAGGAGGCAACGGAGACATGGACCATACCTGATCGAGGCCCATGAGTTCTCCGACGACGGTGAATGTTGGACGATCTGAGTACTTCCTGCCGCGCTTCTCGAGGAGATCATGGATGGATTTCATGGAACTCAGGACAAGTACACTATTGCCAAGTCCATGGAAGAATAAAATGTCTCCTTGAGTAAATTATAAGCGGCGAGTGATATATATGCGGGCCATGGACTCACCGTATTGCCTCTTGTAGTCGATAAACTTCAACCAAGCTTCTCGTGGAGATACTTCAAAAATATTGCCAATGATAGGTTTGCTTGGTGGTCCTGGGGGATATTGGCGTTTCTCCCTCCGCGTATAGAAGACAACAAAA
This sequence comes from Fibroporia radiculosa, assembly GCF_000313525.1. Taxonomy (NCBI): domain Eukaryota; kingdom Fungi; phylum Basidiomycota; class Agaricomycetes; order Polyporales; family Fibroporiaceae; genus Fibroporia; species Fibroporia radiculosa. The sequence goes on along the minus strand of NW_012133473.1, from coordinate 10,482 downwards.
GCCAAGACGAGTAAGCTAAGAATGAGCCAATCGCTCGCTCGAGCTGGGAAGGCCATAGAGAATAATATGGGCAGCGATAGTAGGGCAATACGGACAGCGGAGAAATCGAGGAGTTCAGAGTGACGCTCACACCCTGTTGAGTATAAGTAAGGGTCACCATTTTAGATTGACGTCGTGAGAAGTAGTACATCCTCCCGACACGTAGTTGGGTGATATCCACGATTGACGCCTAACACGAAAACATTTCGAAACTATCAGAACTGACGCGATAACGAATGAACACATACCCTGTTCGGACAATGAAAGAACGCATGGACGTGGTATTCACCACTTATCTCAACTTATGATCCCACCGATCGTCGTTACTAACTGCGGCAGCAGAGAGTCACCTGGGGCGCTGGAGCCTCGAGGCTTCAGCGCCCCAGGTGACAGTCAGCTAGCTCAGGATCATGGAATTAACTAATCTAGTAGTACTAAGTTGATTGTATTTCAAATTGAATTATGATGAGCATGCGCGTGACATCAATACGGACATACTATGAGTTGCACGCGCTTTATATTCGACCCAGTGTTTATAAATCCCGTCTGGGCTTATGCTCCTTCGCTCATAAAATCTCAATAAATCATAAAACCTCCGTATGGAACATTGGAAAAGGTCTGTCTATTCAGAATTATGAAATTCGCAAAAGAGACAGAGAGAACTCTTGCACAACGGCCGGTTACACCTCATTCAGCCAATTCTGAGTCAAGATCGGCACATCGCACAAGAACTAGCCCATAATTGATTGCATGCTGTTTTGAGCACCTTGCTGAAGCTGTATCAAGTACTCCTCCATATTCTCCGAGAGGTTTTTGTGTGAGAAAACATCATCTATGCTGTCTACAATATTTGGCGTTACATAGTCAGGATGGATGGTGACAAAATTCGGACGCCGCGCGCGGCATCTCTCGGTGGCTACGTAATTCAACGGTGGCGCTGCCCTAATCGAGCCTTTGTGCGTGTTTGGCTTGCAGGGCTGCCGAATGATGCCGATGTGACATATTGTGACCCGAGATATAAACACTTGAACTTTTCGTACTCGTCTCACCGGAAAACATCCGTAGGAGGATGTAAGACATGTAATATTTCTCTGAGTAGCTGGAAAGATAGAGGAGATGTAGATGCACCTTCCCATGTAATTATTATGTGCCATTATGGAGTACTAATTTAACAACAGGCCAAATACCGAAACCCGTGATAAAGCGCGTGCAACTCTTAGTAGCATCCGCGCTTGCTCCAAGTAAATAAACGTGATCAGTTTTCCAAGCTTATGTCTTGCGACAGATATAATACCGTAGGAGGCCGCATCTAAAAAATCACTTACAAGCCGTGAAATATAGATATGATGTCAACTCTTAACATATGTAGAACATAATAAACAGTATCTGGCTCAATGGTGAGGCAAAAACTGAGAACTACAGGCGCACAATGAGATGAGACAGCTGCGGTCCAACCTTCAAATTCGCACTATGTGCCAGTAGAGATCAAGCAGTCGATTCTTTATGCTTGCGCTCTTCAATCACACCCACTCGCCCATCTCGTTGAGCACTGTAGCCAGTAGCACCACAGCGAGCAAACTACATAGTCTCTTGTAAGCGAAGTAGATATCAGGCGAGTCCCCCCTCTCGCCAGCCAGACACCAAACAAATCCCTAGGCCTTGCCAGTAGGATGTCTTGCAAACACCCGTCATGAGGGCGATATGGAGAACGAGCCGGATATTCAAGTCAGCGTCCTTACCAGGCGGCGCAGCATAGGCATTGTCAACCGTCGCCTAGCTGCCACCCGCGCGGAAGGCAAGTTCACATTCACGGTTGATGATATGCACACGAACAGAATCGCTCGTGGTGGCACAAGCCAACTTGGGAAACTTGTGGTCATCAGTTGGCGCAGGACAACGTGGTAGACGACAAGTACAGGCCGCAGGATCTTAGCAGTAGCCAAATATTACCTAGGTGATCTGGAAGTTTGGCTGGGAACACGCTCAATTATACCAGTGACGGCGCTTGTGTCTGTGGAATGGTTTCAGTTTCAGCTTTGATACTTTATACATGTTCCTGCACATAGACAAGTAGGCCAAGAGTAGATAAATCCATGACATCATAGCAGACATCATCGCGATGCAGAGATATGTAGAGCCAACCCTACAAGTGGGCTGGTTCAATCCCTCCAAAAGAACGATTAGACCAACGAGTCTACAATAGCTTCAAGCATAGTCTCAGGGTCGTCCCAGTGTAGCTGTATTGAAGGTATGAGGTATGTGACTGAGGTAGAGAATGTGCTAGCTTTACTCACGAGGTGACTGCCCCCCTTGATCCACCTTGTATTCAAGGACCCTCCCCCTTCAGCTGCGTCTTCTGTCTCGAGATCCCACACTGCCGGGATTGAGACTGGGGGAGCGCAGTCTCCAGCAATAATCCAAACCTTCATATTCGGCACCCGTCTCCGCCACTCACGATCAAAGAGCGCCTTCCTATAACTTGGTCGAAACAATTGATTCAGATAGAGCATGAAGATCATATCGGAATTGCACGATGGCGAAACAATTTGTGCCTTTTCCTCCGCTGTCATCGTAAAAATACTGGGTATTTTTGTAGTCGAGGGAATGACGAATGATATATTCGCCAAGTCGCGCTTAGAGAGGTCCCCGTGCGCGAAGTACGTGGTAACCCACTGAATAAACATAGGGTCACGAGTTTCCGGAGGGATTGATGTATCAACAAGCGGTGACCAGGCCTGTGGCGGTAACGGGATGCCCAGTGCTATAGAAGGAGGATCTTGGTTGGAGAGTAAGGCCCCGCACAGTCTTCCAAGACCCGGATGGACGTACCGTGAAGGATGGCTGCACGCAAATGTCCGCGAAATTGCGATTGTATTTCAGCCGGAAACGAATCCAAGGACGAAATGATTGCGTGTACAAATGCTATGCCAAGAGACCACCCTAGCAATGCAATCCCACCCGTCTTCCCATCTTCTGAGACCGGCGGGAGGTTGTGCTGATTCACGAAGTGACTGATAAATGTCCCAAATTCAATGCTTCTCGTGCGCAAGAACGTGGACTTTTGGTCGTCGCTGCCATCACTCTGAATTGTGTTATCCTCCGGAGAGAGCGGCGAAGAGCCAGGATAGTCGCGACGATTGATGGCTACGATTCGTATCCCATACTTTGGTGCGAGGCGGATAATATTTTGGAACACATCTATAAAGTCCTATAAGTAGCCTCGGATTGTAGAAAACTTAGGTACTGACGTGCGCTAAAGAGATAGCCATGGATCGCAAAAACTGTTACATAGGTCGCGCTGATGGCGGAGTCCAAAGGAGGACCACTGTCGATATATGAAAATGCGGTACCATGCGCATCTACAACAGCGTACTGCAGTTCTTGCATAGTAACGCGTGGGTGTGGAAGGAGGGAGAGAAACTTTTGAGATCAACGGGTGGAAAAGTCGCTTTAATATGATATTGGATTCATGTAATGATGTCGGATAGGTACAGAGAATGTGGTGACCTGTGACTGCGTAGGAGGAACGGGAACGCCGGAAAAACCGACTATCACAGCGGTTAAAACTCACCGCATTGTCCTGTACAGTGTACGACAGCAGCTGCAGTCAGTCATGCCGCATGCGATAAGTCTCATCACCATCTAACAGCATCTCGACGAGCTGGCTGCTGACCCAAGGGCCAAGGGTAGCTACATACGGAAAGGGTTGGTGAATGTTTCATGTATGCCGAATGTTTCATGTATGCGATGATAAAGATCGACGCCGGCGGGACTTAGGCGCTAGCGCTTGAGCGCTAGTCATGAGGCAGTAGAACTTGACTTGAAGTGGTATTATGTACTTATTGGCACGAGCAAGTGCTTGCGTCGCAGCGATACTTGGAGAGATCCCGACAAGTCGGAACCTGTAGCACATTAACCCTCTAGTCACAACACGAATTGTGGTGTGAACTGAAGCGCTCACCTTCCGCCGTTATCATAGCTAATGAGCTCGAGTTACAGAAGACTTGAGAGGGCTTGAGAAGATATTCTCATTGTCACACACGCACGGATGCAGGAAGATCGATGCGTCTTCATCCCAACCCGAAAAAATGTTTCCAGTGGCAAGAAGACGCTGCGCTCAACTTGATGCTTGAGCACAATTACGTCTGCTCACACGCATCACATGAGCTGAGGGAACTTTACTCATCGACTTAGTCTATGCACGAGCTTTGCAATGCTCTCCAAGTTCCACAAAACTCTGCAAAACCGACACATATCTTGGCCATTAGCTGCTTTGTACGGTCAAGGCTTTGACTTTCACACATCCGTCTACATAAATGACGCCTCTCATGGAAACACTACGGTCTAAGCTCCGGGCAATACTCGAAACACATCCCGAGAGTAAGTCTTTACAGAATGCTATACGCCATTTGTTCCAGAATGTTGAAACCAACTCACAATCACATCGACTGACTTGGGAAATCGTCAAGCATGATTTCGACGAGCTTATGGCCGAAGGTGTATGGGTGGCTACTCCGCAGAACGTTGAACTTCTGCAAGAGCTGCGGCAGAGTCTCGCAGATAATCCAACTGGTAGTGGATCATTATTATTTTCTCAGATTGAGAACGGGGTAGCATTGGCTCCTAACGAGAATGCCGCCAGGAAAGAGCAAGACATTCAAATTGTTCTGCCTCCTTTATTGTCGATGCCACTGTTGTCTACGATTTCACTCCCCCAATCTGCTCTTCTTCCACAGGAATTACTCGATCATCTCAATCATGCATACTTCGTACATGTTATGGCCACGGAACCCCAGCGGCTACTTCCTCCGGGGAAATCACTCTTGTCGGCGATGCTTCGTCCTCACTTGGCGAATCGCGAGCGGGATGGACTGTTGCCTACCCTTCATGATCGCGTAGAAGATCTAGTGCATAGGGCATTTTGGGATGAGGTACGTGCCTACTTTCGTATAGCGCTCGAATCTCGCGTCTGAATCCCACTTTCAGGCTTTTGAATCATTGTCAAATGCCCTACCGAGTATCCAGCTACCACGAATTGCTAATTTGTACGAAGATTTGTATATTGCACTCAAACAGCTCCTCCCCTCCCACCATCCGATTCTAGTGACGCTATCTTCCCCACTCCCGCCAAGCTCGTTTCCGCTCCGTTCCGTCATCATCAATTTACGAGAGATTCTTATATGCCTCAGAGGGCGATGTGCACCTGCTCGGGACGGAGACGTTGATACACTCATGGCCCGAATTGACGAACAGGAATCTACGACTGCGGTTGGCGAACTGGCAAGACTGGTCGTGGATACAACACGATCTATATTGAAGCTTTCTGAAATTATGAAAGATGACTTGTCAGAATTCGTGCTTGGTTCCATGGATGAGACGCAACTACGAGCCATCATTGTGACACAGGCGCAGAAATTCGAAATAAAATTCGTTCTCGAACTATGGGGATCTGAGCGGACACGCAAGCTCTGGGAGCATTGGCGCGAAGGTCTACAACCTCTCTGGAGCTCCTCGCCAACGCCTACGCCTAGTCAACGTGCGTGGGTGATACGACTGATCCAATCTCTAGGGTCGACAACACCGGTATCATGCTCCCTTCCCACTGTCTGTATCGATTCTACAGAGTCGCGATCAAATTTGGAATTTGAGACAATCTCATCTAATATATTGCCGCCTCCACTGTTATTCATCTGTCCCACGCTTTTGTATCTGCAGAATTACTTTCAAGCCCTCATCATAGCTGCTTCTCTGCGCTCGCTTGTCCGCTTGCCGGGGGCTATGCACACAAGACACCAGGCGCCTGAAGATCCTGAGGACGCGAGCTTCATGGCGCGAATCTGGACACTGCTGCTAGCCGAAGTTAACGAGGAGCCCGGAGCAGGAGAGACGAAGGTCGTCAATCTCGCGGATGAGGTCATCCGTGTTCGCCGGCGGTCCGATGGCGATGGGCAGATGTTGGACCCTGACGAAGAGACCAAGTTGCGCGCCGCTGTTGATCGCACGCTCAAACCTCACGATCCTGTGTTTCTTCTCTTGCAGAAGCGTCTCTTGAAGGCGATCGCTGGCCGGTTAGCTCATCGATCCGGTGAGAGAGATCAGCAGTCGAATATCTCTCGTGTTCCCGATAGATTAGAGACGGGTCGAGAGGGACAAGGCAAGAGGCAACGATTCGTGGGGGATTTCGAGGCACTAGCCGGAGACAGACGCGCGGAAGCTGCGAAGGAGCCATCACTGATAATCGAAGGGTTCAACGATGAGGTTCTCGTCCACGCTATCAGTGTTGGCCTGACGAAGTTGCGGCATTGTATAGAGTGGACGGAACAAACTTGGGTGGATTTAACGTAGATTGAGCAGAGATACTAGTCACAGGGACGTATAGTTGCACGAAGTCCATTCCCGTTCTGTGCCTCACCCGCTGCCCCAGGGCCTGCAAGGTTGGCATATCGCAAGCCTGCCTCCAGTCTGCGCGTATGATTCCCAAAAATTCTCTTATTGTTCCGTGTATGCTCATTGGACGATTCGCATGTTTATAGTCTATAGGAACCCAACTCAACTTCCTGTTTACCCTGTACTTGCTCTAAATAGTCCTCGGTGACCATTTCTGAGTCGTCCCAATGCATCTGGGTGCGATGGAGGTGAGGCACAACAATCAAACTGCGTGTTTTATACACTCATGAAGTAATACACTCCTTGATCAGCTTCGCCCTGAAGAGGCCTCTCCTCTTAGCTTTACTGACATCGTCGTATGTCCATATGATCGGAAATACAAATGGCAGGGGACGTTCCCCAACAAGAATCCGTATTCTAGAATACAGTATCAACTTTCTCGAGCCGTTGTTGCCGCAAAGCCTTTTACTTGCAAGATTGAACATAAAGGGCATGTCCATGGTGGAAGCAAGTGGGTCACACGCATTCCCTCCTGTGACCATATTGCAGATGCTTGGCACCCGCGCGGTTACCACCACCACATATGAATGAAGATTCGGGTCGTGTGTTGAGACGTCGCTGTAAGTGAGTTATGACATGATCTGCAAATGTGACCATAAGCTGCGTAGCGCGGCCTGGCAGAGGCTGAGGGACTAATATTGCAGAAGCGAAGTTCCATCGTCTGCCCTCATAGGATGAGCATATCTGACATATTTGGAAGCGAGAAAGGATCTCTAGTCTAGTGGTGGCTGCCGTGGATGCAAGCACAATATCATTACACAGAAACGAGTACTACGTCAATGCCAGCAGCTTTCCACGGAAGGTTACGTTGTGCCCTAAAACGACTCATAAAATCGCAATTCCCGATCCTCTGGCACATAGAAACTGACTTCTTCGTCATCAGTATGTCTAGACGAAACTTCGAGGAAGGGCGAAGATCCCGCGCTTGGAGCCGGTTTAATTCATTCACTGACGCAACAACAATGCATGAAGTTTGCTATAGCCTATCTCTGTCCCACGGTCGACATTTTGAATGTGAGGCGCAGCAACCTATTATGCTTCTTGCAAACATAATGTGCAAAATAAGGACTACTGACTACGACAAGCTCGGTCTATCTGGAGCACATGAATGATCCCATCGAGATTTTTCTCCCACCGGTGCCAGACTTTATTAGTGCACCTTGGCGGGGTAGCTACATATACTGCTATAAGAGAGCGCAATGACAGCGTGGGCGATGGTTCTGTATCAGTTGACCACACTCTTCTAATACCCCTTGTCGTCGTGCAACATGCCTCTCGCTCCGGTGGACGATAACGGCACTCAGCTCCAATATGCAGACAGCGGCGCGCCCGCTGACTCGAACACCTACACCACCCTTGTGTTCGTACACGGGATTATTTTCCACGGAGGTACGTTCTCATTCCGGTCGCCCTACGTGTCGGTTCTGATCTGCGCACGAAGTGATATTCCACCCCCTGTTCCAGTATGCCGCCAAGCACAATATGCGCATGGTCACTGTGAATCTGCGCGAATATCCCGGGTCCACGCCTTACTCTCCCGCCGAGCTCGACGCACTGAAGGACGGCGGCGCGGACGGCCAAAGGCCACTGATCCGAGGACAGGGCTTGGAGCTCGCGGCTTTCCTGGCATGGTACATTCGTGCAGAAGGAATACCGCCTATCGCGCTGTCTGAGGAAGGTGATCCTGTCTCCGGGGGCATAGTGTTGCTGGGATGGTCTATAGGGAACACCACAACGCTCTCCATGTTCGCGCACGCTCCTGAGCTGGCGGCAGAGACGCGGGACTTGCTCCAGATTTACCTGAGAGTACTGGTGATGTACGGTAAGAAGACAGGATTGGTGGGCAGGCCCCTGGCTCACCCTTGTTTGTGTGGTCGCGCAGACCCTTTCTACCCGGTGCTCGGCGGGCCAGACCGACCGAAATGGCGGGACCCCGCGCTGGAGAACCCACAGTTTTCAAAGTTTGAAGACCACGCAGCAGCGACGGCCTTCTGGGCGACCAGCTACTACAAACACTCTCCCTCGCTCCTGTCGTCGCTCGCCGATGTCGATGAGGCGCAGCTGGATGCGGGTATAGCGGCAGGGCCGATGCAGGACCCGCCCGCGCACCAGACTCCCCTCTGTGTGCGCATGACCCCCGCGCAGCTGGCGGGGTGCACGCAGCCATCGGTGATTCCGACACTGATGTATCCGATATGCCACGTCGACAGAACGATCTACGACGAGAACCTGCGGCGCACCTTGTTCGACAAGACGGTGTGGCCGCACGTGCGCGTCGAGCTGCTCTGGTTCGACATGTCCGAAGGGGAGTTCATCCGCGCGGCGTGGTACATCCAAAAGGTGGTCGCAGAACGGGCTGCGGACGCGCGGACGTTCCATGCGAGACGCATGGAGGGTGCG
>NW_012133473.1:0-1401 GCF_000313525.1 Fibroporia radiculosa | reverse complement strand
AGGCTGTTTAACGTGCTTGTCACAGCCTCACTGGGAATTGCCGGAACGCACCGCCAGCCTCCTCGCGGAGATTCTGTAAAGACGAGAGTATGTATGTAATGTCTGTGGTCATCTCTGTGCAATTCCAAGTTCTCCGAGTCCCAACGGCAGCCGGCAGGCGCCGAACGCGTAGTAAACACGATCACGTGGACGTGATACTGAGATTGATCCATTCCAAAGCCTTTACTTGTAAAGGTAAAGCATTAAGTACTGCGCACATTGAACAAAAAAATTGGGGTACGGTGCAAGCTACTAGGAGGAGGGGATTCTCGTGCGCTGGAAACCGCTGCTGCACGACGCCGACGGGGGAAAGAGGCCCGTCGGGCCGCCAGACGATACGAGAGAAACTCGCCAATCAGATGATGGTCTTGCAGCTGGCCCAGCCCGGCGATGACTTTTCCAGGTACTGTTTGCTTGCGTTTCTGACATGAGTGCTAATTGCGGACACGCCGGTGAGCCATGGCTCGCCGCGACTCTGATGACTCTGCCGTCAGACTCCAGGACGGAGGCGAACGTGCGGCTTCGCGAGGGAGAGTTGGGAGCCGAGGCACGTGGGTGTGGCTGATTAGACCCAGGAGGTGATGGGACACGCACCCGCAGAGCCTGCTTTGCGGGCAGTCGGCGAGCGGGCAGTAATTATAGACTCGAAATGCTGGCCCTGCTGGGACATGACGTCGGATGCTTTACTGACAACTTCAAGAAGCGCTCGAGTTCGCAGGAGCGCTGCTTATGAGGATTCATTTCACAAACGAGTGAGTGCTCATCCAATAGTGCCAGCTCGGCGCATCTACATCTTCGATAGGCTGCGTCCCTGCGATAGCAATTTGGCACCAGAATTGGTCACCTGTAAAGGCGTTGACAGGTGAGTGCCAGAACTGAACTTTCACATAGTATCTATCCGTCTCTTGACTATATGCACACTCGGTGAGGACAACAAAACACAGTCACGCACCGACAGAACTGACGGCTCTACTACAAGTCGGCCATCGCGTTGTGACGACTGGCGACCATGGAGCCGGACATCGAGCGGCCGAAACGGGCAGACCGAGCCTCAGGAAGTCCACACATCGGCCGCTGCGTTAGCCGCATCGGTCGACCCTCGGGGAGTCATACAGCAGCCGCACATGCGGCCCCCACAAGGAAGGACTGGACGCGCACCAGACCGCGCCCGGTGTCCAGCTTGGTCGCCGGACGCTCCGCCGTCCCTCAAATTCGTTCCTGCCGGCCTGCCCCCCCGCAGCCCAGCATCCCGTTCCCCCGGATGTGGCGCTGCAGCCTCTCGTGCCGGCCCATCGACGGGGCCCGCGGGCGCAGCGTGCACTTGGCGCGAGCTCGACATATTCGGGGAGGGGGGGGGGGGGG